>NC_056744.1:112614669-112809669 GCF_019279795.1 Protopterus annectens
CAAATCTTAATTCTGTTTGTAATATAACTAAAGCATTTTTGTAGGGAGCTTCACTGTCTTGCACCTTCCAACTTGTGAAGGCTGAACCGCACACACCCCTGGCACTTTCAATAAGACTGCTGTCCTTGGAGAATAGGAGGAATCCAAGAAGGTACCACAGTCTCAGACCTAGAATATAATATCTACATCTACACTTACAATCTCACTATTTTTAAGACCAGGATTACAGTCCTCAGAATTAAAAGAAAAAAAGAAAATCTGTTTTACAGTTGAACTACCCCATAAGAACTGGTACACCAAGATTACAAATTAATGTTAGAAGTATGATCAGCTACCCTTGAGTAGGACAGCAAGGCCACATATTAATGTTAGAAATGTGATCAGCTATTCTCCTGTTATTTGTCTCCTCATATTAATGCCACCCTTTTAGCTAGCTTTTATGCTCCGTATCATAACACTGAAGACCTTTATTCCCAGTCTGTTTTATAATGTAACTACTGCATTAAAGATTCAACTTTCCTGACTTTCTTTCTAATCGCACAGTTTATTTTCTCTGTCATTGACTACCATCATGCTTAGATAATCAAGAACATCTAAAATCATCCTTTTCTTATCCCCTTTATAGATAATGTAAATGTTTTAATCAAGAATTGTTGGTTTAACTTTACTTTAACTAATTAAGGCAACTTGGCCAAAGAAATTCAGTATGTAATTTAATTCACTATATGTTGTAAATTTTCATTTATTCTATTGTGTTCTACTGTAATTCTGTATTTTCCCTTCTATAAATGGGCTTCTGCCCATGTGTGTCTGTCCCAACTATAAATTCTAAGGATGAATAAATAAAAAGTATTCCATCAGATATGCGCACCATTGTATTTGTAACTTAAAAGACTCGATGCAGATGAAAGATGTAGTCCTCTTGCAGATATTTAGCCTACTGGAATACATTCATGTGAATCTAGTTTTCTTTTGTGAAGTCACCCTCACCTTAATTTAGTTTTGTGCTGCTTAAAATAACTCTAACTCTTAAAGTTTTTTTTTGTTACATTTTCATGAGACTGGCCAGTAAGGTTTGCTAGTAGTCATTAGTTATATGATTTGGTAACATTGATAAGGAAAATACGAAGTAGATGAAATCAAGAATAACTGCTGATACCAGTCACAAAGTACACTGACTAAAGATCTAGCTGACTGTTGCTTCCTAGTTCCATGGCTACCAGCTGCCCAGAGACTAAAAACATTGAGTGTCCTATGACAGCTCTTATTTTGGAAGAGCTTGGTACAAGATATGACTTTTCACAGCAGGGAACTTTTGATGTAACAAAAGACATCCCAGGTGCTTATGGTAAGAACATTGAGTTAACTGCTCTGATGCCACCCCTCACCTCATCCTCATCACTACATACCATAAGGCTGCAGGACTCTGAAGGTAACCAAGGATGGGCGCTGACCTTTGTTGAATCAGGAAGCTCTCCACCCCTATGACACACAGGTCTGCAGCAGAAAACTGAGCAACGGCAAATAACTATCCAAATTATGGATTCTTGGAAAACAGTCATTGCAGTGAAGGATTTGCCTTTATCATGAAATGCCATAAAATCTGAATATGGGAAGTCAGGGGTATGCTTCTTGCACCAGCAACTTCACAGAAGAAAAAAAAATCCACTGAAAGCTGTCTTATGCATTTTGCTTCTTTTGAAATGACATCTGATTGGTGAACATTTAGAGAACTGTTTTATATCCAAACCCTCCCAGTGAGTGGGAGCTGTAACTCAATGAGAGAACAGCATGGCAAATGGTGATGTGCCTGGAATGGAAGTGGGCTATGTATGGCCCAAAAGGGGGGAGGGGCTGCACCAAAAGAGAACAGAGAAAGGACATTGAAAATAAAACAGGAAATATTACAGAAGACACACATGGGAGTAGTGCAAAATGCTTACTTCCCTTTCATGAGGAAATGCAAATGCTCCTGACCAAAGTTATCAGGGAACCAATCACCCTGCTGAATGGATTATTTCCAAATGCTATTCAGTGGAATACTAATGGATGAAAATGGAGGTTGACACCTCTGAGTTTTGGAGTGTTTATCTGTAAATGATAGATAGTTATACATAAATAAACATACAGATATAAGATGGGGTAGGTCTCTCCCTCTGTGGGAGCTGTAGAGGTACTTTCCCCCGACGCAAAAAAGCCTTCCTTAATATTCACCTAAAGTGTGTGTGTGTGTGTGTTTTTATCAAACTAAAGTCAGAAACAAATGTTTGCACAACATTTGAGTTATTTTTTCAACACCTGACTGTAGTGCCTCTTCCTTATACACTCATCATTACTTCAAATCTGTTTGCTTAGAAATGTTTTCATCAGGATTTATCTACAAAACCTATGACTGCTAAGTTGCAAAGGAATTCTGTTGTAAGGTTCTTAGGCTCATACTAGGCTGTTGGCTAGTCTACTAATGGTCCACAGGATCAACAGTCCACCCATGTAAAAAGTATTAATTAGTATACTAGTTGTGCCCCCCTCTCCATAAGTAGTAGAGGAGCCATGTTGGCAAAATACTTAAAATAGTCATCCAGGATATTCTTACAAACTGTCATAGAGCTACTCGACTTAACCTCTAAGGGGTGTCTACTCTATAAAAGAGATATTCTCTGTCAAAAATATCTATCCCATCATAGGGGCCTATTTATGTTTTGGTGGAAGTTTAAGTATTTTTAGCAAGTTTTTAGGGCAGTATTAGTTTTGTGGAATGAATTGAAGGTAATTTACAGAACTAACAAAATGTATGTGTTTAAGTATACAGAGTTTAAGCATAAACTCTCTATAGTCACCCTGGAGATTAGAGCAGTTCAGTACAGAGTATTAAGGCCGTGAGTAATTAACTCTGTTTATTCAGTATTCCTAGGCTTGAGTCCTTCATTCTTCATTTTCCTGCTGTGTGACTGAGCAAAATACTTAACCTGCCATTGCTCCTCAGTTGACAATGAAAACAAAGTACTTATGCCTAGAGGATTAACCCAGCTAAGAAATAAAAAAAATGATCCTATGAAACAAGTATTCTGTATTACTTAGTATTATATGTTTACCAAATGTTACCTATTTCACTTATACATCACTATTTCTAGAACAGTCCTGAAAATAGATTTGTGGACCCCTGTGAGTCTGTGTACATAAAATATGTAATAAACCACATATGACATGCATACATGGATATCATGTCACATTCATATTCCTCTTCTTTGGGAATGACAGTGTAGATCCTGAATGAGAAAATTACCTCTTCAGATAGGAAAATAGACTGCAACAGTGGCTGGAATTGGGACTTGTAAAGATAAAGGGCATGGAAAAGATCCACTATGGATGATAACTGAGATGAATGCTACAGGTAGGACTGAAATTAATGTCATAAACAGTCCTGAGTCTAATAAATCAATAACTTACCAGTATATATGCAAGACCTGCTCCACAAAGGCACTGGGTTAATCTTAAATTAAGCAGTGGTGCATGAAAGTAATATTAAGGCGGTTTAAGGCTTATTCAGGGTATCCTGGGAAGCACAGAAATAAAAGGTCTGTTAACTACACATGATGATCTTTTCCAAGTGAATTACAGGTTCATACGTGTGTACTAGGCTAATGGCCCTGGAGCCTTTACAAGCCTAGCCCATAGAAGTGCCCTGGCATCATGCCACTCGATATACAATGATCTCTTTTTTGTCTTCTATCAAGCCTTCCATTTAACTTCCAGTAAGTAACTTACCACTTACCTCAGCTGTCAGTTATCTGGTCAGCATTGACATCATCTGTCCTGGCTTATTTCTCAGGCAGAACATATGAAGAGGGCCCTATCCCCTCCCGCATGGATACGTTATCTATCTACCCTCCAAATCTATAGTTGTGTCTTGTTGATAGCAGTCAGGTAATAAGTACCCTCAGTGGTAGGCCTTTGTCTGCTCCAGTCTGTGTTCTTACCTCTCCCAATTCATACATCATGCAGCAGTGTTAGGCAGAGAGGTAACATATTCATATGTGCACACACACACACACACACACACACACACACACACACACACACACACACACACACACGCACACACACACACGCACACACACACACGCACACACACACGCCTGCACACTTCCTGTCTCCCTACCTCTCTCTCTGTTGCTAGAGTAAGCAGTTAAAAGGTCCTGCAGGAGATCTAACTTTTTGTACCTCAACTTCCACTGAAGTGTAGTGAAGCAGGCACACAGACCACATCCCACTCTTGAAAAACACACTATACTCTGAGCTATTCAGTCTTTTTCAACACCTGCCCCAGTTAAATCTTTAGCAACCAAGCTGCAAATCAAACCTGGCTTGCATAAGGCACTGATGAAAATCTACCTTCCGTGCTAATGGATCAGTAAGAAGTGTCCCTTTTCATTAAATTAGAAATAATTTTCAAATAGATTTATGTTTCTTTAATGCTTAATTTGACTTTTGTACCAAAATAACCTAGTCCAAAGTACTTCATGGCTATTCAGATAGAACAGAAACATTATTTTTGCACATATCATAACAAATCATAGCCTATTACGTCTGTTTATCCAAATGCTTTACAAGCATATTTTCATGCACCCTGCTCCATTCATTCTCAGCTCAAGTGTGGAGACGTAAGGTGATGATGGGAACTCATGCTGAAGGGAATATTGGAGTTCCACTAAATATTATGGCCGGCTCTGCAGTGTGTTTCAGAACTGCTGATGAGAAGAAGCAGTGAGGTATAATGAGGTGAATACATGATTTATGAAATTCGATATTCCTTAATATGGCAAAAAGTAATTCTTAATTTACCCCAGCTGCTTACAAACAGTTCTGTGGTTAGGTATGACCAAAGAGGGAGAGCAAGTAAGAACGACAGTGGGGGGGGGGGTATCTAATAAGAAGTGGCATGGCCATGTAAAAGGGAGACAGAGCTGCACAAATGCTTTATTTATTGTGAATTTTTCAAATTCCACCAGTTCTGATGACCCCTCTGGACCAGCCCAAACTAGACACAGCTACATGCCACTACTTGCTTGCGCCTGACTTGAGCAGGTGCAGAGCCATGAATGTGCACATTAAATGCCATTGGAATATCCATTTAGGACACCGAATGCTGTGGATTGCCTCACTGCTTCTCAAGTAGCATTCAAAGATCACCATGTAACTTTTGTGAGCCGCTGGTCTGTCAAACAGCCTTGTAACAGTTACACAGCCATCCATTATTTATCATTGAATCTAGACTGCTGTCAGTCATTTTTAATTACAGCAGCTCCTTTAAAAACAGATTGCCAGAGACCTGTAAACTGGGAAGGCTACTGTTCACGGCGATTTCCCTTTGCACCTGAACATATTTATAGCTGCTACCCATGATACTCGGGTATCTGGAAGACAGATGTGATGGATGGAGCACACACAACACTCTTGGGAAGTGATAACAACAACCAGTGTTGAATCTCTAAATGATTTCATCCAAGGAAAAAGGCAAGCTCTGCCATCAGCTGGCTAAAAATAATACTACACTGTTTCATTACCTTTTGTTTTTGCTAACTCCATGTAGCTTAATATATAAAATATACAAGGAAAAAGTATTTTGTCCTGAGAGATTGGATGGGTAGAATGTAGCAATCTTCCTTAGTCTGAGGTTTAGACTGAAATAACCCTTAGTTTATTGTTACAATACTCAAGTCTTTTCTGTTCCATTTGATTGAAATAAAGCATTTGTCCCATTTCTGCAAAAACACACAATCGATTCACTACACTGCAGCCTGTATGTCAATTTAATAATATTTATTCCTTCACTCTTGCCATCGGTTCTTTTAGGTGGTTTATATTATAGTGCTTTCCAAGTTATTGTGACAACAAAATATTGCCGATGGATGGAGTCATATGACATGTAAAACCTACATGAACTATCTGTCATCGTGAGGTGAGTCAGAGACACTGATTTTCTTTTCCCCTCTCCTTCCATCTTTCATTCAACCAGTATTGTGCCTGAATCATGGACATTCAACGCACAGGCTCCTACAAATACAGTTATAGCCTGTACTGGTGAGGAATATACCCACTCAGTTTTCACTGCCCACACACCAATAGCAGACCAGAGTGCCTCCCACACTCTCAATACATCATTATGTTTGTTTGATAGCAGAAGGAGACAACTGGCCTGTCTGATAAGCCTTTTATGTATGTTTAACATTCTACTTCCCATCTAGTGCTTCTTTCCCACTCACTACTTTTGCCAGCTTAACCATGGTATTTTGAATGTCACCATGGATTTCTGGTGATTATGTACATTAAAAACACAGCAGGATGTGAAGTTGCAAGCAATACCTATGGTAACTAGTGGTAAGCTACTGACATCCACAAGAGTGACCACAGTAAAGTTACTTAGGGATTAAGGAATGAGTTTATAACTAGAGATAGGGTTTTAGGATTAGAGCCAGGAACTGTGTTTTGGTGATAGGTCAGAGGTGGGGTTTTAGGGTTCAGGGTGGTGTTTCACAGGGAGGCAATATGGGTAAGTAAACAGTTAACTACTGCTCTGCAGATGGTGTGATTGACTGACAGCTGCATAAGGCTGCCAGCCATTCCCCAACCGTACCTGTGTGAACTAAGACAGTGTGCTTGAATCTACAGAATCAATGGATCCGCTTTCCACCACCCATGCAGGTGTGTTCACAACTCTCTCTGTGAAGAAGTATCTAGGAAACACTGGTCCCTGTGATCAATTGCCTGTGCCTCATTCACCCACATCCATCCATTTATCCAGCCATCCACAATCCCTTTTTCCCATTTTTGAGCATGGGGTTGGATGTCATTCTCTCACAGTCTTTCCTATTTAGGTTTATCCTTTCACATCTTCTCAGTATGATCTTGTGCACCCATATCATGGCCCCCCATCTTTTCTGGTCTCTGGTGAGTCAGTCCTCTTACTTCTAGTCTCTGATTATACCCCCTCACTGTACAGCCTCCAGAACTATATGTAGTACTCAAGGTGTGGGCTAACCAGGGCCAACTAGGTTGGCAACATTACTTTTTTGCTTCTGGAGTCTATCCCTCTAGGGTTATACACTCCACCATTCTGTTTGCTGCTCTCCTTCTGTGCCTGGATTTTGATTCCAACTGAGATATGTCTGCCACATCATTTTCCTGCTTTGTCACCATTGGTTCCATGCAATTCACCTTCTAATTCACAACAAGATTTTTGCAACTCAAGAACAGTACTTTGTCTGTAGTGAACCTTAGTTGTCCTCTCTCTGGTCACTTTGTTAGCTTTTTCCAAATTTTTCCTTAGAGCTCAAGTTCTCAAACTCTGTTGGGACAGTCTCTCTCAAACCATTGAAGAGTCATATACTCTCCACTAAGTATTAAGAAAAGTACTCTAAGCCTCCCCATATGAAATAAAAAACTATCACCCTTAAAAGTACACATACATACACAAACTCACATACACATGACAATAACCAGCATTTGGTTTAAAACACTATTCCTTTACCATTTATTTGCAGTCAGATACACACAATAATTGGCTATTATCATTCTTCATTTAGACAGATTCCAAGTAAAACCAATGTCAAAAAGTTGGTGTTTTAAATACAGACCATTTAAGACTTCTCTGGGCCTCTTCTCAAACAGGTCTAGGCTTCATACAGGGACTAGCATCGCCATTTCAGAAACACTTCCTTAGACCATCCATTCTCTCCTCTGATGCTCCTTTTTACTTATACATGCCTGTAGTGAGCACAATTGAACAATACTTGACCAAGAACCAACCATTACATTACTCAACTAGTCACTTTCCTTATTTCTGACATAATCTCTTCCAGTGTAACCCTTTTGTACTACCCATCAACCATACGACAGTCTACTTCCTTATTCTTACTTCTATGCCAAACACCTGCAGCTTCCTAGCAACCACCTGTGAGGGACCAAGTAAAGGCCTTGGTGAAGTCCAGATAGATCATGCTGACTTATACTCTATTTTCCAGTTCATCTATAGGCCATTCATAAACCTAGGTCAGATTTGATTGATTTCCTTCTAGACATGAACCTCTATTTCTCATTCTAAAGACTGATGCCATCTGGGAAACAAGTCTGTCCGTATCTTAGGATTATCTCCATCAATTTCTCTGCCACCACTTTTAGGCTAAGAGGTCATGGGCATACTATGACCATTCTGGACAGGTTTGCTGATAATGTTTGTGTGAGTGATGTAGGATCACTTGTCAACAAAGCCATTATTAACTGAGAAACATGTGGACTATTCAGGTTTATATGGCAGAAATGAAAAAGTATTATCAGTATATTTATGAACATCCGGTAACTAACTACAAATATGATTTTTTTCATTATGCCGATTGTAATACAATGAATTTAGTTTATGTTGCTAAGTGCACTGCGTGCACATCATTCTATATAGGAAAAAATAACAGCAGGTTAAGAGACAGAATGGCACAGCATTTATATGATATTAAGAACTCTCATCTTATAGTTTTAAGTTTTCTGTTTTACAATTAATTGTACATGAAGTGAAGAAGGGTGACATTGTAAATAGAACTGAGGTTTCTGAATATGTATTGAACAAACTAAGAATAAATGAGTTTGTTCTTTAAAACCTGTCTTGAAATTGAGGGGTTTGCATCATCGATCATGTGGCTAATTAATTATTTAAAAAAGTATGTTTATATAGTCTTTTTAAATACTTAATAAAGTGTGATTTGCACATGAAAGCTTGTATTAAATTATTTATGTTAATATTGTTGTGAACTATCTTGTTTTATTTTTATTACAAAAATGAAAGTAAAGCTATGCCAGTAAAAGAAGCAAGAACCAGAACTATGTCTCTTGACTGTATCCTTCATGCTTATTGTGCACAGACAGAAAAGACACTACATGGCCAACCCTTCATAAATGCTTCTTTCCCATTTTCATCTCTGGATTTTCCTCAGTCTTTGATTTGTTTCACGTGTCATGGGTAACTGTTGTATAGCCTAGTTTAGTTTCCGCTCATATCCCAGCAGATCTTTTTGCCCAATAAAGTATGAATGAGTCAGCATATCTGCCATGCATTAGTTCTCCTGTTTTATAAAGCATTCAGAAGACATATTCTTGTGAATAGTAACATACTCTGCAGATTTTTTTGGTGAGTTGGTCATTTTCAACATGAACTTCTTTTCCATAAAAAGGCTGGTTAAGCTTCTCACAGCCATACACAGTTGTAAGCACAATTGCAAACAGTTCATTTTCAGACTGAGCATATCTTTACTATGGACCATATGCAACTGGTTTACCTTCTTGCAAAACAATTGTAGCAGTAATATTCTGGCTGGTATCTATTTGTAATGTAACTGTTGTATTCAAAATAAAATAACCCAGTGTAGGTGCTCTAACAACTTACTATTATAGCTATTTATAACTCTTTTCTTCCTCTTCAATCCATGTCATGTATTTCATTTCATATAGACCTGTCTTATTTTATTTATATGAAATTATAGTTAGCTGTTTACAAACTCCTTTCTAAATAATCATATCATCATAAAGCAGATAACTGTTCAAGCATACTTCAGCTAGTTTCAAAATTAAATTCTGATTGTCTTTGTATTTAAAATACATTTAACCTCTGTGGAATGTACTGCATCAGATTCACTGCTGCCTTTTTCTTTCTTGCTTGTCTGGGACTATTATATGGACTTTGGCAATCCTAACTGACAGAGTAAACTACGTGTGTGTGTGTGTGTGTGTGTGTGTGTGTGTGTGTGTGTGTGTGTGTGTGTGTGTGTGTGTGTGTGTATGCTGTCTTGTTCCGATTCTCCTTCTGTTTATGTCTAGACTTTACCATGCCTCTTTGCTGAACTTGTATTCTTACTGGTGGCAAACCTCCATGTAATTGTATACACCTGACAGAACAAATTCAGTCAAAGTTTATATCTTTTACAGCAAATACTACATCTACATGACTCAACGGCATTTTTGCTGCATACTTAACATGCCTGGAAAATCAGAAGATGCTAATGGATACTCAAACTACTAAAACTAAATGTTCATCTATTTTTTTGTCTTTAGGGGAAAAAAGATACAAACATTAAATCACATAAAACTGAGGAGGCTTTGAAATGTTTTATGCCAATGCAATGGTCCCCTCGAAATATTTATGTTCTGATCTAGTAATTATAACTAGAGTAATATATAAATATAGATCCTTGAAAGGGTTAGGTGAATCTAAGCTTCAAAGGGATAGGTTAATTTTAAGCACCAAATAGGATATTTAGCTAGGCTTAAAATAGCCTGCAAAGGCAGTTAGCCTATTACTAACATATGAACCTATAAACCTAAGAGAGAAAAACCTAAAATAGAAAAAAAATACCTTCAAAATCAGCTTCTGAATCCTGTTTGCTTCTAACAAAGCTAAAAGAAGCCTTGCTTCTAATGCTGTTGGCAAATGAAAATATGTCCCGACAACTTGAAAATATAAATACCTCACTAGTTGCTATAAATAATAGAAGTGAAGAAGCTGAAGCAAAACGTTTCACCTTTGAAGGTAATAATTCCTGTAACACTACTACAACAGATCTATACTTCAAGGAAATCATTGTCTTAGAAGTGAAACTTCTAAATCTTGAAGCTAGGAACACAAGTAATAACATATAACTCAGAGGGCTTGCCAGAAAAAAATATTTTCTGCCTTAACGAACTCTGTCAAAGGCTTTCCCCCAAAGGCTGGAAGACTTGAAGGTTAAAGACTGTCATAACTGACAGAGTACATAATGCACTAATGGGCTTTACTGGAAAGGCTCACCCAGGTTCTGCTACAGTTTGCTGTAAGGGAAAGGTTAGTTTGCTTTTTATTTGTTGCGTTTTGTATTAATTTATTGTCTTTTTCTATTTTGGATACTGTGATTTGTTTTCTTTGCACTTTTTACTTGTATTCTGCTTTTAACTGCATACTAAAACTTGAAAAGAGATCACAGCTCTGTCTTTTGTGAGTCAGACAGAAAATTTTCCCACCCAGTTACTGTTGTGTTCTTAAACACCACTGTCTTTCTAGTTGCCTGCCCCTTATGTCAATTTGACCATATATCTCATTTCCTCTCTGCTTTTATTGGCTGGTGTGAGTAAGCACAAAAATTATCATTTTGTGAAATCACTCCCCTTCAACTATTTAAATTTATTGTCCATCCTACTGTATTCCATAGTACCATAATACAAAAGTGACCACCACCTTTCAATCTATCTTGCTGTTTTAAAAATAGTGACTCTACACTAAAACTTAGCTTTTAGATAGGTAAAACTTAAGTTACCTACTTTCACATCTAACTCCTCTAGTGCACACTGCAGTGTTTAGGATAAACCATTGTTTTCATCTTACCTTTAAGTGTCTATTGCAAGACCACCAGTTATTATAGAGCCAACATTCTGCCTCTCAGTAGTCATCTTGAGATTAGTGCTTCTGTTTTCTCCTGGTGAGAGAAGGCATACCTCTCAACCTCTTAGAGTAAGAAATCTGGACAAATCCATGAAAAAATGGTACAAATAGGGACATTTTTTAAATATTGCTCTTACAAACTCAGAAAGTTGATAGAATAACAGGTTTTGCATTAGCATGAATTTTCTGAAGGATATAAAGTCTAAAACTCAAATGTATGTCATTATTTTCTAACTTCAGTCTTTAATGATTTGCCACTAATTTGCCAGAAAGCCACAATTTTATGAAAAATGAACCAAAAATATAAGGCAAAAATCTGGACATTCTGCGAAAATCTGTACAGTTGAGAGGTATGCAGGCCAGATACAGATTGCCTCTTAGTAGTCTGTAGGAGACAAAATACAATGATAGGGCTTTCAATCTTTCCACGTAGGACTTAGATTTTATCCCCTGTATCTTTCTGGTGAGAAACTTCTGGCGTCACATTGTACTCAATTATTGGTCTAATGAGGGCTGAGTACAATTGAATTATAATGTCTTTTGATCTGGATATCATGTCCTTACTTATGAGTTGTGCCACATAGAAGGACTTTCTCACCACTGTGGACACATGGTGGTCAAAGTTCAGATTTACTATCAACCTGAATACCCAGATCACGTACCACTGGGTCTACCCTTGGGGGGATGCTGTCTCTATTGTAATTAGCTGGAGTATTTGCTTTCCCAACGGGAATAATTATGCTTTCTTTTTTGCATTTAGTTTCAGTCCATTGCTCTGGCACCAATCATTTGCCTGCATTAATTCTTGCTACAGTATATCAGTATCATTCAGAGATTCAGTGATTGACCCATTTTGCAGTCATCTGCAAACTTGGTCAGCCAAAGGCCATCTACATTTGTCTTGACTTCTGAGAAATAAATTCTGAACAGGAGAGGGCCTAGTACAGAACCCTGTGGTATGCTACTGGTGACTAGCCTCTTGTTAGAGGTGAATTCACCCACTTTGACCGTATGTGTCATTTTGGTGAGCCATTTGGCTACCCACCTGGTGACACAGGGGTTTATGCCCAGTTGAGAGAGTTTCTCTATAATACCTGAGTAGGGAATAGTGTCAAATGCCTTGGCCAGGTCTAGGTAGTTGATATGCACAGTCTCTCTCTCTCATCCATGGCCTTGGTGGCCTTCTCAAAGAAGTCAACCAGATTTAACAGACATGATCTACCCTTAACAAATCCAAACTGGGTTGGGTCCAGAGTCTGAAGATTACCTATGTCCTTGTTGATTAGATCCATGATAATTCTTTCCATAGCCATACAGATGAGGCTAGTTAGGCTTATGGGTCTATAATTATGTGGGTCAGTTGATAGTCCCCCCTTCTGCAGTGGGATGACTGTTGCTGTCCATCATTCTGCTGGAACATAGCCTGTCTGGAGGCTGTGGTTAAATAGAGGTCCAAGTGGATCTGCTAGGTCATATTTTAAGTTATTTAAAAGGCAACCTGGGATGTTGTCAGGGCTCATTGATGCCCTGTTTTTAATGTTAGAGACCGCAGAGATGACCAGCTGTCTTGAGACAATAGGCTGAGGAGTGATGGAAGGTATACTTTGGGGGATGACCAGTGGGGACAGGGGGCTGAAGCTTTATTCAATCTGTCAGCTGTCAGGTAGGCTATTTCCTTCATTTGGCTATGGGTGGTGCCATCCACAACCAGCTCTTCACATAGCTGGGTACTCCCTTTAAGATTTCAAATGTAGTTAAAAAATGCTTTGTGATTTTCCTTGACTAGAGAAGCTATTTTTGTTTCATAATTAGCTTTTGAGGACTTGACCATATCTCTGATTTGTTTGATTAGACTAGTGAGGGATTTCTTCTGCTGAGACTGTTCCCACATATTTTTGGACATTAGTTTATTTCTTTTTTTGTATAGCCTGTTTATACCAGGGGTCCACCAGGGTGGCTTGTTTTTCTGGCAAGACCCAAGTTTAATCCGGTCTAGTAATGATGATTCTATACAACTGCTTAAGTAGCTATACAGGCCATTGGTGTATACCTCTACATAGGATTTCTGTGTTTTCTCGGTTCAAGGGAGCTTTCAAATTTCTTATGTCATAGTTTAATAGGAGATATTTTGTCTTGGAGAAATTATTTAGCATTTTTGAGCTTGATGGAGTATCTTGCCTTATATTTATTTCAAAGGACACCATTTTCTGGTCTGATCTTACCAAAGAGGACATTACACAGGTGAAGGGTGCAGCATTTTCCCATGTTAGTGAGTACTATGTCCAGGATATTTGAGCCTCTAGTGGGTGTGCCAACCAGCTGTTCCAGAGCATTTGCATTGACAAAGTCCAAGGACCTCTGTGCTTGCATGTTAGTGGTCATGTATGTTCCCAGTCCATGGAAGTGTAGTTAAAATCACCCATGAGTAAGGTATTGGGCTGTATGGTGAGTGACTCCGGTAAGTCCAGATATGCCTTATGTTTTTCGTGGTTTGTGATGGGGGACCTATAGCTTGCAATGATGTGGTAGTTAGTTGGTCATAGATTAGCTCTTGAATGAGTCAGACTGTTTCACCAATCTGTACGTGTACTTATCTTTTATGATGATGGATACACCTCATTCTTTGGTTCTTTCTTGCTCAGTTGGTCTAAATGTATGGAAGGGGTTGTAGCATTGCATGGCCGGGGCCCGGGGGGCTTTACATGGCTTTGAAATATGTTTCAGTGATTGCACAGATGTCAGCATTTTCCAAGGTGAGGAGTGCTTCCAGGGAATGCAGTTTCTTGTTTAGATTCCTAACAGTGAGTAGCAGTATCCTGAGGTTTTCAAGGGAAGATTTTGTTATGATGGGAGGTTGGTTACTTTGGCACTGCCTAAAAAAGGCACTATAGGGGTTTATAAGCATTCCACCACTTGTCCTGGTTTTAAGAAATTTGTATTTGTTATGTTGGAAAAGGTGGGTGTACTAGGCATTGGGGGTGACTGGGAGACCTTAGTGGAGAAAAGGGAACTGTATTGGCAAGTTCTCTTAAATGCTACTACCCCCCGCGGCTTAAGGAGTACATATTGATCAAACCTATTTTAAAGCTGAAAGCAGGTATTGTTTGATTTTTATTATGAAATGACATGCATTTTTTTAGTATACAAAGCAACTATTGCAATTTTATTGTTGGTATTAACCTGTATGTTTGTACATATATTTTTTTAGCTTTTAGTACTCAAAAATGCACTAGAATTTTATGAAGGTAACAAAATGTTTTGCAAGTTTGTATCTTGCATTTTGGCGCCATCTTTCTTAGAAAGTGAGATGTTGCACAAGGTGTTGTATAACATGCCTTGCACTTGGGCACCACCCCCTCAAGGAAGTGAGGTTCATCCCTTAAGGAAGTGATGTTTTTATGGTAATTAAAGGATATGAGCTAGTGTATCTGTTTGTCTGATGGTGTTTCTGTAGCATTGGAAATGAAAGCGCCTACATTTGTTTATTAAAATACCGTTTTGTGGCTTTGGAGCAGCGTTTTTTCTTCTTGCAGTGTCACTTTTCGCTGTTGGGCTTGGTTACTTGGTTACCGTAAAAGACAACTGCTGTTACAGAGACTGTTCTTCTCCTATAAAGGATGGTTACTAATTCAACTATTGTAAGGTTTTTGCTTATAAGATCTTGCTTTACGAATAAAAATTACAAAATATTTTAAATAGCATAACTGCTTATTATATATATTCGGAAATACTCAGCTTATGAGGCATTAAATAACCCTTGCTTTTACTTATTTTTTTTATTTAGACTGCAAAGCTGAACTGAGAGGGATCTTTATAACTCAATCTTTAAATTTTAAGACATAAAGAAGAAGCAAAGAAAAAGAACTCTTTCAAAAACTAAACTTTTCAAGCAGGACTTTTCTGATAATCATGGTGAACAAATTAAGTTAGAAGCCAAACTGCATTCTAAATTTTCCTCACAGGTCTCCTTGCATGAAAGTAATATACTTGCTATATATTTAGAATATTCTCTAGTGCAATCTGAATTGCTGGATAACGTTATAGCATTACACAGATACAAAAGCCCTGTATGTGCATCTCTTTATTATGCAGTCTGATTATGCCGCTTTGAATGCTTTTGCAGATGTCTGTCAGTGGCACAGAAGTAGCACACTTTGGTGCTGGAAGACAGATGGCTGTTCGTTGCACTCCCACTGCAGATCATTGGATTGCTGACATTACGGTGCAGCACTGGGGGGAGGTGCACTGAGTGTGTCATCCTTTGGATGAGAGGTTAAATCAAGGTCCCTTCTGCCTGAGTTGTTATAGCTCAGGTGGATGTAAAAGATATCACAGCATCTAGTGAAAAGTGTTCCTTGATGCCCTTGCCAAATTTTCTCTATTCATAGAAATACAAGCTTGGGTCTCCAGTAAAGAGAGGCCTCTAGTCTAGTGGGATTAACCCGGTTAACAAAGGATAAATAAAATATGTCAAGTAATATTTGCAATGATTTATCTTTTTAAGGACAGAATTTGTCCTTTAAATAATTTTTAGTTTTCTTTCTTTTCTAGAATACATCTGAATACTTGTTACAGTCTTATGATAGCAAGCATTCTAGAAAATTCAGCTCTCTGTTAAGTAATTTAAAATAAAGTTCCTAGATCACACAACTTCATTAGTAGGTTTGAGAAAAAAGTTAAATGGCAAGATCAGTAACATTTTATAAATATCTTTAAACATACTCAACCAAACTGAATTTGTGAATTATCAGTAACATTTTATAAATATCTTTAAACATACTCAACCAAACTGAATTTGTGACTTATCAGTAACATTTTATAAATATCTTTAAACATACTCAACCAAACTGAATTTGTGACTTATCAGTAACATTTTATAAATATCTTTAAACATACTCAACCAAACTGAATTTGTGACTTATCAGTAACATTTTATAAATATCTTTAAACATACTCAACCAAACTGAATTTATGACATATAGCTTAATCTATCTAAAACTGACTTTCATACATAAACCAACAAATGACCCTTTAGATCTAATAAAGTGTAGACCAACAGCCGAAGTGTCCTCCCCTTTATTATTTCACCCTTCCAATCCAGTTTTACAACATTTTGTCAAACATCAGATCAAATAATAGCTATGGATTGTCTGTTACTCCAGAAGAAATTTCACAAATTATATTTATTCTGGGTTACCTTTTGATGCTTAAAAAGCTTTTGATTGAGGTGAATAATGCTTTTCTTTTCAATTCTGAATCCTTCATTAAGTATATTAAAATTCTATACAACAGACTGTATATATTTTCAGCTAATGGACATTTATCCTCTTATGTTTCTACTAAAATGTTAGCTTTCTCCTTCTCTCCATATTTATTTACATATTGAGAGAACCACTGCTTATTTAATTAGTTCATAATTCTTACACCTATTTTCCAAACTAAAAAATTGAAAGTATAAAAAGTTTCTGTCACTGATGTTAAGATTCACTTTCAACATCCATTCTCAGTTATCCCAAAATTTTAAAAACTATTACCATCTAATCAAAACCATTGAACTATAGGCAAAATCTTACAAAATATATTGAATTACCATTATTCGATGATTTCCTGCCTTAAACCAATTAATGTTGAACCATATATCTATAAAATCTAAATTAAAATATCTAGTCATTCTAGTTCACCAAAATAATAAAAATTAATGTCCTTGGAAAATCTTCAAATGCTGAGGCCATATTCAGAAAAATCTTACCATGTGACCTCAAATGAATTTTTCTTAAATTTCAAAATTTCCTGCCAAAAAATTAATGTACTTCTAAGGCTATTGTTTTAGATAATTTGTCCATGTCAACCAGTCTTGGTAAGTGTCTTTAGAATTATCCAGACCATATTAGCTAAATGTATATAGTCTCCCAAATCTGTCAGAATATCTTATTCCAGAATGGGTGTCCCTAAACAACTACAAGTCTTTAAACTCAGCGCCCTCTCTATATATATTACTTATTCACTAGCACTAGCCTTTTGTGGAAAGCAACCTATATACCACTTAATTTGGGTATATGGTGAATGAGTCACGAACAAACCACCATGGACATCCTTTATTGAAACGAACCCTCGATAAAAAGCAATGGTTGTAGCAAAATCCTTGTGGAAAAATGTGTAGAAACACAAAAAGATGCGCCATTCAGGATGGATAAGCGTTTTCGAGTTTCCCTTCCTCAGATCCTGTTGCAATTGAAAAAAGGTGTTCCATTTAAGAAAGGCTTGACCAATCCATGTGTCAACAGTTACTCCAACATTGTGATTGCCCAATGGGAGAAAGAACATGTCTTTAACAAAGCCAACCCATGGGCTAGCCACCTGATTTATTACGGTCGATTTGTGGATGATATTTTTTTCCTCGGGGAAGGGGATGATACTCAATTGAATTTATTCATAGATTTTTTTGAATACCATGACCACCTTCCTGTTCTTTGAAGTACAATATTCCAAGACAGTAATTGAGTTTCTTGATGTAATGTTATCTTTACATCTGGATACAGGACTAGAGACTAATATTCATAGAAAGAGGACTTGGAGGAATCACTATTTGCACAAAGATAGTATGCATACGAGACATGTCTTCCAAAACATATTTGAAAATCAAACCAGTAGAATCTCTAGGCTATGTACAGTTGATCATGAATTTGATAAAGAGTTTCAGCAACTTAAAACACATTTGCAAAGAAGAAGCTATTCTAATAGGGATGCGAATCTGCAGAATTGTGATGTACAGAACATTAGAAAGAAGAAGGGTCGACCCCATTTTTCCAGTCAATCTGAACATGATGAGAAAGCTACCAAGCATAACAATCCCTTTCCACAACTAAGGTGCATCTTAGCTTATTCTACAGATGCTCAACAAGTATGTGACATCATCAGGAAATACTGGCCAGTGCTGACAGAAGATCAAAGTTTAAGAACAATAGTTGGACATGCACCCAGATTTACCTTCAAAAATAAAAATAATATCAAGCGACTTTTGCGCTATAAAGATGGAACTACTAGGAGGCCTCAACATACCGAAGGCAGAAAAGGGACTGTTAAATGTGGAAGATGCAAGGCTTGTCAGTACATCAATGTTTCCACTTGTTTTGCCATCCAGTTTCTGGCCAGCTATGCTCTTTAAAGGTGCGAGCCAACTGCAATAGCAAGCATCTAATATATGTGGCTGTCAAAAATGCAATGCCTTCTATATAGGGAAGACTGATCGCCAATTTAAAGAAAGAATTCTTTGCCATATACGTGACATTGCCCATACAGATAAGACCAATGCTTTAGCACAACATGTAAGAATGCATCCTGCAGAGTCCTTCAAGTTTATGGCGCGATAGTTGATTCCTGAAAACATAAGGGGAGGAAATGTACAGAATCGCACAGAAGTTGCTGAAATTGACTGGATCATCAATCTATGAGCTGACCGTGAACCTGGACTTAATGGTGTGGTACCATTAAAACCTATTTTCAAGACCAAACGCTTTAAAATTTGTCACTGATCTGAGTTAAAGAAAAGTGTATCCTTTCTCCCTTACTTTTCCAGATTGCCTTGAGCCAAGGAAAGGTGTGTCTCCCCCCCTTTACTCCTTGTAGAGAAACACCTTATTGACATGACCTGGAGGTGTTGGCTCATATAGGCACTGTGATTGGTCTAGGCTGTTCAGCTATGGTTCATGCACTGCGGATAACTGCTCTTTAAGTGACAAGACTTACTTCATTGAAACAGAGTGCTAATCTATTATTTTGCGATTTATTTAACATATTTTTTTTAAGCTAAGGTGTTGCATTAATTTGTTAACCCTTCTGAAGAAAGAGGACTGGTATTTGCTCTATTAGAGCAGTGTTTAATTTTAAAGTAAGTGCACACCCAATGAAGCAATGCCTTAATTTGCACTTAAAGTTTTTTCACTGACTGGATTTCAGGGAGGGTATATTTTTTCCATTTCGACTCTCAGTTAGAGCGTCTTCTGTGTGGAGACATGTGTGAATGGGCGTACCTTCGTTGAAGGTTGGGCGTCAGGGCTGGCAACTCGGTACGTAAAAATCAACTGCCAATCATTAGCAGAGTGGCGACCCCTAACCGGGAAAAGCCGAAAGTCACAACAACAACATATTTTTTCCATTATGTTTCTGATAGGATGTCTTGCCTCTAGCTTGTACTGGAGGTGTCAGTTTGTGTGAATGTCTTGATTGGTAAGGGACATCCTGAAAGCGCTTATCCATCCTGAATGGTGCACCTATTTGTGTTTTTACACATTTTTCCACAAGGATTTTGTTACAACCATTGCTTTTTATTGAGGGTTCATTTTAATAAAGAATTTTAAGAGTCTTTTGGATGTCCATGGTGGTTCATTCGTGACTCAATCACTGTATTGCCCTTTTTTCATGGAACACCTTCAGCTACTAACAGGTTTGTTTTGGATTGTTCTTAATTTGGGTATATGAGTACCTTTTTGTCTAAAATATGTGCAAAAAGTGAATCAATATAACTATAATATTTATGCTATACATTTTTTAATCATAAAAACTCATTCCTTAAATTTCATCCTGCATTCTCTAAACTGATTCCCTTATATCATAATCTGATATATAAGATTTTACATTTCTCAGCTTAGAATCCGTAATATAAACTAATGTACAGATGTTAATATTATTAACTCCTTTCATTTTTTTCTCTTCTTAGAAATATTCTAGCTTGGGCTTTCTTATATCCTAATTTTAGATCTGCAAGTGACATCATTAATTCATATAATGTGCCTTGTGGCTATGTGGATATAATTAACAGCACTTGGAATATCTTAAAATGCATATTTACTCTGTTCATATGCTATTACCCAAAAGGCATTTGTTTTCAGCTCCTAGTTTCTTCTGAACACCACTCTAATACATAAAGTTGAAATTTAATACATAAGAACACTGATCTCCTATGTGTAAAAATGATAATATTCATCAAAAGTAATGTGTTCTAAGACCTATGATCATATGATCTATCATATTCCTCTGAAGAAACTGTATTATATCAGAATCAGAATTGTCTAGACATGGTAAGGCCTTCTGTATCTAATTATGGTGGCTGCCAAAAAAGCAATTACTAGAAAATCAAAATCAAAATTTACACCAACTATATTAGAGGGAGTGACTATAGTAACAGAGATAAAACAACTGGAACTGAGATTTTTAGAAAAGGGAAGGAGCAAACTACACAGGAAAAAAATGGAAATTGTGGGAAAAATATACACGAGGAGGAATGATGTTTAAAAGAAGGCAGGACTTAAATGAGCTATGTAATGTTTGACTGAAAATTATTGGGTAGATTATAAGTGATGTAAAATGTTTGCAACTGGTTGTGTGACAGTATGGTTGTGTTGTACAATGCTTGCAACTAGGATTGTGTAGGTGTGATTTGTTTTCATTTGTATAAATGTATGATTTCTTGTGTCATAAGTGATGGTTTAATAAAGATGTTTCTTGTTAAAAAAGGAAGGAATTGAATAATTTATGTAATGTTCCTTAGGTTATATGACATATAGCAATATATGTGAAGTATAATGTTTGTAAACGTGAACTTGTTAATGCAGTTTGATTACTTTTATATAAATGTAAATTTGCCGGTGTCACAAGTGATAATTCAATAAAGGTGTTTAAAAAAAGAAACTGTATTATATAATCTGGCAAGACCTATGATGTTTGTCTATCTATCATATTCCTCTTAAGAAACTGTATTATTTAATCTGACAAGGCCTATGATTTTGTCCATCTATCATAGTCCTCATAAGAAAGTTTATTATAGTACATTGTCAAGTTCTTCACACGTTCTTTTTTTTAATTTGTGCCTGTTTTACATATTCTATATATTTTTTGGCTTTGCCTTTATGTAAATAAAATTTATCCAGCTCTTAATGCTAAGTCCTAAGTTTAAAAAATTCATCTTCATTCACATTGAGTTAAACTGGCAAATAACTTTATTTCTTTATAATGACTCAGGTTGAGAATATGTTTTTTGTATTCTCTCTATTAAAATATTGTTATTCAGGGAAATAAGCTGGTTCTAAAACACTTTTAAGTCATTTCCCAGGCCAGAAAGTTAATATTGGTGATCAAAACAATGACTACATGAGAATTAAGTTGTCATCGGTATTACTGTGACAGAAATGTATCCTTTGCATTGTTATTATAGAAGTAATAGACAAGTATTTATAGGGAATAAACATTAGTTGACTTGGTTATTACAACTGCAGCTTGCTAAACAACACATAATATTAAACAATTGTTGTTGGTTACAAAGCCCAGCTTTCTAAAAAGATAAAATTGGTATGTTATTTTGAAGTGTTACTTTTGCCTCTTTAAGAAGGACCTTTTTGGAATCTTCTGACTTATTAATGAATTTGTCCTCATCGTTGGACCATTTTGTTGAAATTTTAAACATACCCTGAAGCTGTGTGACCTCAGAGATTGTTATAGTAAGTATAAGAAAGCAATATGAGGGTATGAGGGACTTGCCTCCACTTCACACAGGGCTGCTATTTTTTTTTTTTTTTTACTTTTTTTTTTGACGAAAGAGTCCACTAGTGAAGATAAACTTAATGAATGATACCACATCCTGAGCTGACCTCTGTTAGTAGTGATACATAGCATTTGAATACGCAGCTGGAAGGGACTCTCCTCACACCATCAAAGAAAGTCAAGTCATATAATTCTCACCTCAGTTTCTTCTCAATAAGATGTAAACTGAAACCATGTTTTGGTGTCAAGGCAAGTGTATATGATGCTGACCTCAGAAGGTTTCTTTGTTATTTACTGAAATGTTGATGTCAATCAATACTAATACTGTGAAGCACTTTTACAGAGGTAACGAAGGATCTAGTACACTTCACGGCAAATGGTGCAAAATAACTGACGTAACAGACATAAAAGCAACAATAAATCTAGCAAGAATTAAGATTGTAAGGAAACCATCAATTAAATAGTTTAATTTTACTAAACCTATGAAATAATAACTGAAAAAGAAACCTTAAATGTAGATATTAAATGCATAAGACATGAGGTATCAGACAAAAAAGTGTAAGATGGTGGTACTAAGTGTCAAGTAGGAACTGAGGGATCATGGGAAAGTAAAAGTAGAGAGCTGGAGGGGATGCACCAGAGATAAAATTCAGAGACATAGTTTGTGAAACATTTATCACACATTTATAACAAGACAATGTCTTGATAGATTTTGCACGTGTGCGGTTGTTGCCATTTTGCACTACTTTAGTACACTAAAAACACAGATTTTTACCATTAGCTCAAAGACCATTGAAGTAATTTATCCCTGTCATTCTCCCATGAAGTTAATTCAGCTAACCATTTTTTTCATAAATCTTACAATAGTCAGAAACACCAAATGGTATTAAAGCTCTCAGGTAGAGTTTTATCCTTTCCTTGTGAATAAATAAATAAAACATGTTCTGAAGTCCCTGAAAAAAATGCACTGCCCTACAATTCAGGCCGCACCATTCTTTCCAGCTTAATTAAGTGTGAAGACTTTGGAAAGGACTGTTTGCATCATTCAGGGATGTAAATAAGGGGACAGACTGTGGTAGCTGCAAACATTTGTGTTATTTATGTTTGTTGCTTTACCTGTCTGCATTATTTAATAGAAGTAAGACGGAACAGCTCCCTGGTCAGCACTAACTATAGGAGATTTGATTAGCAGTAAGCGTTTTTATGACTACCATCATTTGTTTGCTAAGCAGTTTATTTTTCTATCTCTTTGCAAATGTATATTTAAAACTGTATATTTGTAAACTGGAAAAATTGAATAAGCTTGAGGAAAATAATTAACTGTTTTACTATAAAAGCTTCTAATACTTACACAATTATAGATTTAGTAAAACTCTATAGTATCTACTGCTGAAGAGGCAAGCAGAGCCAAACGCCATACTACCAAAATAAATTAAACTGCTACTTTTCACCCACATTTCTATAACACTATTTATTTATTTATTTATTTATTTATTTATTTATTTTATTTTTATTGCCTTTGTTGACCGAGAAAGTCCAACTGGGAAGAAGTCTCTTTTCAGGGGAGGCCTGGGGAAAAAAGCTTCAGCAAGTTACATTGAGTACATTAGAGTACAGCTCATTTAGTGCTCTGCATTATGTTCAGTGTTCAGATGTACTTAGAATAACAATACAAATAATATAAAATCATACATTCAACAGATAGGAAAACCTACAGTATTATGAAATAAAATTATAGAATAATTTACAGATTAGAAGACACAACATGATATTGCACAGAATACTCAGAAACATATAGCTGTCATTGCATATGATATGAAGTGTAGTGCAGTACAGCAGACGTTTACCATATAATCTGAACCAGGAGTTTCACAGGATCAGAGACAACTACACATAAGATGTTATGTAAACCAACAAAGTAGCACTGAGTAAAGAGCCTTCCACCGATAATCAAATCCAATAGTCCAAAAACATAGGAGGCTCAACACGACCAAATAAAATAATAAAAATCTTTAATACTGCAGCAAGTAAGCGCTTTCACGTTTCAAGAACGCTTCATCAGACAGATGTTACTTAAGTTGATTTTTGATGAAAATTTAAGTTTTTCATTTGACTTAGTGAGAGTGGAAGAGAGTGCCACTTCCTACCAACACAGAGCACAGAGTGTCACCTGCTGTATTTACATATTTAGATATCATAAGTAACAGCTTTTCACAAGAATTATTTTATTTTAGCGGTGTATAAGAGAATGAATGATTCAAGGCTTATGCATTGTTCTGGTTTTTTAAGTAGTGACAAATTTCACAATTTTATTATAGCATCGTTTGAGTTTGCGGGTTACTCTGGAGCTTAATCTGGTCAGAACTGAGGGGCATAGAGTAGGATTAGCAGTAGATAGGCAGAGGTGATACTTTGCATGGCTGTACCTGAGAGGAAAGCCTTAGCTCAGTAGAGACTGTTAATTCCCACCTCAGTTTCTTCTCATACCTCTCAAATGCCAAGTTTTCACAGAATGTTCAGATATTTGCCTCATATTTTAAGTGTGTTCCTCATAAAATGTGTGGATTTGTGGCAAAATTGTTGAGGTTTGAAGTCACTAAATAATGTAATTGATTTGTACTTGAGACTTCATATCTTTCAAAAAAATGCACACTACTGCAAAACCTGTTATACTATCAACTTTCTAACTCTGCAAGAGCAATATTTAAAATCTGTCCCCAATTTTGAGCCTTTGCCCTCCCCCTCCCCCCATGATTTCTGGAATTTCTCAGATTTCTTATCTTAAGAAGTTGAGCGGCATGTTTTTGGTGTGGTTTTTTTTTTACTTGCATATGTGATGGTCAAATTTCAGTTGGTTGTCTATAACAACTCCTAGCAGTTTGGTTTGTGTTACCAGATCCTGCAGAGAACAATTCTTTTTTGAGTGATATGCTGTCTTTTGGTGAGTAACTTTAAATTTTATCTTCTTGGCATTGAGAAGTTGGGAGTTCTCCAGCCAGGTTTCAATCGAAGTGAAATATTGTTTTGTTTGCTGCTGGAGAGTGAAGAGCTCTTTACCAGTGTGTTTATCTGTAGAGTTGTCAGCTTATTGGACTGTTGTGGCATGCCTGGATAACCTATACAAGTTATTTATAAATAAGCTAAACAGTAAGAGGTTTAGGATTGAACCTTGAGGTACACCATGGGATACGGGTAAGGAGAAGGAATAGTCAATGTCCCATTTAACAGCCTGTTTGTTTGCTGTGGAGGAGTCGGAAAGGCCTAATGATGAAAGTCTGAGTAGGAGTTTTTCGTAACTGACAGTACTGATGGCCGTTGATAAGTCTAAGAAGAGGATGAACACATGAGCATCAGAATTTCTATTATGGTTAACTGCACTGCTGAGACTGAATAAGACTCTAATGGTACTGTGTCGAAGTCTGAAGTCATGATGAGTTGGAGAGAGAAGATTGTGTTGCAAAATGAATTTAAGAAGTTGGGAGTAGGTACACCTTTCCAGGATTTGAGAGAAGGTGAGAGAATAACAAGAGCTCTGTAGCTGAAGAGGTGAGTGGAGGGGCCATTTTCATGCAAGAGTGTGTTGAAGCATTTTTTTCTGCTGTTTCTGGGACATAATTTTCAATGAGTGGTTTATTAGAATGGATACTGTTTATGCTATTCCATCTACAATAATCTTAATATATTCTAGCAGTAGAGTTTCGGGGGCTACAGTGCTGGGTTTTAGCTTTTGAAGATTTTTTTTTTTGATAACAGTAGGAGGGACTGACTTAAGGGTGAAAGAATTGACTGTGTTAGTTATTTGAGTTGGTGGAGCTAGGTTATTGTGTATAATAGTTTTGATTAGTGAGGTTACCATTTAAATCAAATTATTGTTAAAATTTGTGGCAATACTTTTCCTTTTGGATTGGGATGGTTGGAGTAGGTTGTGTGATTGTGCCTGGTTTGTGTAGGTTATTAAATGTCACTCAGAAACTTTTTTTGGGTTTGACTTATATTTTCTTGGACTTTGGTATAAAAGGATTTTTCTCCAGTCATATATTATATTTAACCTGATTTTTTTTTAATTGTCTGAGTTCTTGGTCTTTTTCTTTAAAGCATAAGCTCTTTTATATCTTTAGAAAGCCAAGGAACAGGATTGATTTTGATTCTTGTATTCAAATTGGAGCTAGTCTGTTGAGTATGTTTCAGAAAGTACTATTGAATTCAAAGACTGCATCGTCCATGAGAAGAGTTTTGCTCATATTCCAGTTGTAGTATTGTAGCAAACTGATAAAGGTTTCAGTATAAAAATAATTTAGGTTTCTAAATTCATTATACTGATGTTTCAATAGTATATGGATTTGATGTCTAATTATATAAGTGGGAAGGTGATCACTTAAAGAGTTAAGTAATAGGTTCATAGGCTGGTACTAGGCTATCGGCCCTAGGGCCTATACAAGCCTAGCCATAACAATTCCCTGGCTATTTCTTCCCACACTATTTACTTCCCTGACCCTAGGAAGAATACTTTTCTGGTTGTGATGCAAGCATTCAGTCCAAGGAAGTTTCCTTTTAAGTAAGTTTGTTATATGTTGCAGGAAAATTAATTAGTTGTGGAAAGTCAAACAGTTAAATGCTATTTATTGGGTTTTCAAAGTTGAAAGTAACCCAATCAATGTTAACTTCTCCTAGGATTATAGTTTCCTGATATATATTGGTGGAGATCCAGCATAGGATGTTCTCTAGAGTAGATGCATTGTTCTCTGGGGGAATATACAAACCTGTTATGACTATTCTTTTGTGGGAGTTGAGTTTGGGGGGGTGTTAGTAGTAATTCAGCATTATCAAATGGGGTATGTCAGTATAGTAGGGGATAATTCAAGAATGTTTTTGTAAGTTATGGTTACCCTTCTTTCTTTTTGTTTTTTTTTTTGTTTGTTTGTTTGTTTTGTTTTGTTTGTTTGTTTTCTGTCTAGCCTGAGAATGTTTAAAGTTGGTGGAAGGATTTCTTCATTTTTTATTTTTTATTTCAACTAGGTTACAATTACAACTAAGATATCAGGAGAGTGATGGACTAGCCATCCATGCACCTCTGGGAGCTTATTACAGATACTTCTTAGACTGATATGAAATATTCTTTGGCCAATGTGGCTGCAAGGGGTATAACTTGGGGGTGAATTACTTCAGGTCTAGGGTTTAATAGCTTGAAAAGGCCCAGGATTGAGGTAGATGTCACTTCCAACTTTTAATATTGTACAGATATAGTGAGACAAGTTTAGCCATATATATACATTTATTATTTTAATGTTGTGTTAAGTTTGACAGAATGGGGATTCAACCATGTGCACTTTATTTTAAAACGGTCTATGAGAGATGACTGGTAGAGATATGGAGAGAAGGGAAATATGCAGAATGTTGTTTTATTTGAGGGCTGACTAAGGTGGAATAGGGTAGTTCACAGTGATGGTGGTGGTAGAGGGTGGAGTTAGAGGGAAATAAGTGAATATTATTGGTTATAGTGAGTTAGTGAGGGTGGGGTTAAAGAAAGTATAGATGTAGAGTATGTGGAGGTAAATGGGTGGAGACAGACTGAGTATAGTTAGGGCAAATGGAGTGGTGCCAACCCCTCTCCCTGCAAGAATCACTTGCCAGGAAAAACATCTTGATTGTATTTGGACCTTAAATTTTCAGCAAAATACATACATAAATATCAGCACAATTTCGGAATCAATGCCAATAAATTATGTTACTTTGTTGCTTCAATACTAGCATTTTTGTTGAAGTTATGAGTTTCTAAGCAATCGTTTGTATATGCAATTGGAAACATGGAAAATATTAAGTCTTTAATACAATGCTTAGAATATGTGAACATTTGGAAAGAGGAAATTATGTTATTCAAATGTGGAATTTGAGAAGAGGGTGTAATTCCATTTACCCAAAAATCTGTTAATAACCAGATAAAACTATTACGGACTGTCCCCCAGATTCACTATTCATCTGTGCAGGACTAGCTTAGTCCTGCACAAAAGTGGCCATTTAGGAGCAGGACAGCAGCGCACCAGGCATATTAATGAAGGTGCGCTGCCTGAGGTCCTAAATGGACATGGAGTGTGTACAAGTGCAGGGGGCATGTCTGAGAGCAGAGCTCTCAGAATATACATGCCCCTGCAATCAAGAACAGCAGTTTAGGAATAAGAATGAGCGAAACCACTCATAGGTGTTCGCATACCCCCAGCAACATCCCCCCAAGTTTATAAGAGCAATAGTTAATATATGAAATATAAAGAAGCTTTATTTTTTTTATGAAACAGATAAAATTTAACCATAGCTGCGTGGGTTTGCCCATCGCTTAGCTACATTTAATGCAGCTTAAATGGCACAAGAGGATAAAAATCAAGATATATGCAAATGAAACAGTACTGCAATAGTGTCGTGGGCAGAGCATTTGCCTTATGAGAAGTCATTCCCAGTTCGAGTCCCACTCCAGTCCATTCCATTTTCCATGTCAAATCACTTCATGACCAATATTTTTTGTTGCAAAACCTACAAAAATATCATATATTTGTGAACTGGAGTACTGCATTAAAAGTAGATGTGAGGTGTCATTGTCATAATGTAAAATTCACAGATAATCACAAGTGCCCCATACAGTATATGTACACAGAAATCAGAGATACAAATCGAAGGTACAATGTGTAATGAATGATAAATCCATACAGTTTCCAAATCCACCACCTTCCCAAGAACCATTTTACATTACTGTCTAAATTAGTGCAGGGGTAAGCGGGAGTAAGCACCATTAAGCAAGAGTAAGCATATTTAAGCAGTAGTAAGTGGGTTTAAGCCCGTTTGCATGGGGATAAGCAATGCACACACAGGTTAAGCAATATTGAAGCTAACTCTCTGTAAGCATATTTATCCGGAGGTTAGCATTGCTTCCCTTATAGCAAACCCACACAAACCTGCTTACAATTCCTTAAAAGTGCCTTAATCACTCTGTATGCAACAGCCGCTGTTCTGGCCAGAAACAAAATAAACAGCCTTTGCAGGTCTTGAACCTAAGACCCTGTACACTAGAGGCACAATATTTAGCCACTAAGTCATCACAGCAGTACATATGATTGAAGTATCACCAAACAGATGCTCACTACAGGAAAATCAAACTGAATATGTGAAAGGAATCTATATACAGTTTTATGTTGTATAACCTACTACATAACATAAATATGTGAACTGGAGTACTGCATTAAGCCCGGATGTGAGGTGTCATTGAAACAAAGTGTTGAAATCCCCTAATAAACACAAGGACCCCATACAGGGTACGTACACATAAATCATGGATACCAAACACATATATAATATGTAATGAATAATAAATCAATTTGATACACAACTTAGCAATGTAAAATATTTCTATATGTTTATGCAACTTGTTTTGCAGTGTAAAAGAATTTATTTTGTGTGCTATTTCAATATGATATGTAACTTATCAATGTGAAGAATTTCTATATGTTTATGTAACTTGCAAATCTTCACAACTTAACAATGTAAAAACTATTATGTAACTAGTTATGTGGAGCTTTTCTCCCCGGGCCTCCACTGAAAATGGGCTCTCGAGCCCAGTGGACCTCCCCGGTCACCAAACTGGAATAAATAAATAAATAAACAGCAAATAATATGCAAATTAAAAATTAAGCTATGCTAAGCATTGCACAGCCCAGCTTAGTAGGTGTAAGTAATGTGTAGGCCAGCTATCTCAGTTTGCCCATTGGTATACTCCTTTAAGCAATGCCAACATTAGGTAAGCAGGTTTGCCCATAGCTTAGCATTTTCAAAACTGTCCAATCACGGTGGGAAATCGGCCCTATTTAAACCCAACAGGTGGGAATATATCTCATAACTGGTTGCAGACTCCTCCTGTAGGCACTATGACTGGTATGGGACAGAGTGTGCACTTCCGGGTGCAGTGCTGGGGCATCCAGGAGTCCAGAGTCATGGCAGGATTCCTTGTGAAAGACCATGACCAGAGACTGCTGCAGGGCCAGTAGCAGGGTTCCCAATACAAAGCAGAAGCCTGGGACCATCTCACCCGTGACCTCACCAGTGCCACTGGCATACCCCAAACTGGTGAGCAGGTCAGGCATCACTATGCCAACCTGAAGTGGAGAAAGGGGGAGCTCTTGGATCTCGGAGTTGATATATTTAAGTAGCGGGGCTTGACCCCCTGCCTACACCGTTTATTTTATTTTTTTTGTGTGTGTTTTTATTTATTTTTTTTTTTTTTGGTGAACATTCGATGTTTTAACAGTTCAGTCACTAAAGGTAATTTGGTAATATGTGTGGCAACATTCAGGTAGTGCTAACAAACATTGCCCCCACAGGTCTGTACGACACTGAAACTGTGCCTAGAAATAAAAGATTGATATCCTGTACTGGTACTGTTTATTCTGGTATTGTATGGTATTGTTAGTGCTGCAGTTGCTCTGAATAATAATGTATTACTCATCACTGTCACCCACACTGTGCTACATAATAAAACTGTCTAGGAAATCCTGTACAAGAGTGTTGTAATTACAAGGTCAGATTGCAAAACTACAGGAGAATTATAGGCAGAAATCAGACAAGACATACACAGCAATATCTATATAGCACACTCAACTGTGATGGACACTGTTTTATTTTTAGCAGACACAGCCATGGTTCGAATCCCGGGAGTGGTAGTAAGCTGTATGCAGAATCATACCCCACAGGTGTACAAAATTGTCCAGAATGTCCAGTTAATCGGCCCATATCTACCGGCTGTTACCCTGTCCCTCTGGCATATCAGTGTGCTAATCTCTGAAATGTAGGAAGCATTTCATGTCATATAACTGACTGTCAGGCCTGTACATATTTGGAAAATGTCAATGAAAACAAACCTGTCATTGTACAATTTACCAAAGGTTTAAGAGGGCAATAGTCAAAATACATCCTGGTTCACCTGCATGTGGTCAAGACATGCCCAGAGTGAGTACAATAAGAGATGGACAGGTATGTGCATAACATCAACCTGGAATCTAGAAATATGCATAGAAACAGTCAGGTAGTGTTAACAAACAATATCTCCACAGGTATGCCAGGTAAGAGGTATATACTGCAGGTAAAACTCAGTTCATGTATATAGTTGTCTGCATCCAAAACACTGTCCAAACTAAGGCCATAGGGTAGTGTACTAATACCTGTAAGGTACAGATCGCAGCACTCACTAGGAAAGTAATGATAACTACAGGAATATACTAGTTGTTAACTGACAGCTTTCTCTCCACCCACCATATCTGCAACAATAAACAAAATACACAACTCAGTTAGTATGTGCTGTATTAAATTATTATTGGGACATATGTGCTATTGTTTGATAAATATTTAAATTTGTTTCTATGCATGTGCCATGTTGAAATGCTCCCACATTGATGGCATGCTGCCATGAATGTACCTGCATGCTTTTGTAATGGCCACTGTGATTCCATATATGCATATATTCTGTTTGCTATGCAACTCTTCCATATCTGGTGTTTTAGGTTAATGGGAATATCTATGCATGATGTTATACCTAATCCTGGAATGTGTTGACTATTACTAACCCACATATGTTGTAAAATTAAAACACCATAGCACGTTTGGAAAGCCGGTCCCAGCAGACACACCTGTCCCACCTCAGCTGGCAGTGGCACCAGGCACCAGCACATCTGGGGCCCACCCCGAGACCTCCTCATCCACTGGTCCTGCACCACCTTTGAGAGGGACCACCTCAGGAGATGGAGCTCGCCCCCTGGGAGCAGGTGCGGACAGAACACTGTCACCCATTGCCAGGTCTGGGTGGTGGTGTCTAGCGAGCTCCGCAGGGAGTTTGGAGATCTGCTACACCAGCTTGAGGGCAACAAGTCACAACTAGAGGGTTGGCCTGGCCCTCCTACTCAGCCCCCAGTACACCCACCTTTGAGGCTGTGAAGGTGCAGTGGTGACTGCCCATGGGTGGGGACCTCAGTCTCACTGTTTCCACTAGAGGGCTTATGGGCTTCCGATTTCCCAACACCCCTCCTCATAAAGGTGTTTAACCCCCACATGTGTTATATACCACCCCTGTATGCTGTCTTGTCTGTCTTGTCTGTTACCCTACCCAACCTACCTCCCCAAATATACCTACTATCCCACCCCAACATCCCACTCTCACCTGAAAAAAAAGGGGCAATCTGTTCCCAAAAAAAAAAAATCTTGACCCATACATTTGGCACATGTAATCTGGTCTAATTGGCTTCACAACATATTATTGTTGTCCTCACCCCTCTCTCAGAGGTTTAAGTGTCCAAATCTATCTCCAAATTCAGTGTATATGCACATCTGTTGCTATAGAAGAAATGGGCAACTATGGACTCTCCCTACGCCCGTCCTGAACATCCCTAGCTGTTTTCCCTACTGTCTTTCCCTCTTTGTGCCCCTTTTTCACCACTTTCCTATCAACCCTTTTTCATTTGTTTTAAAGAAATTAGCACACAGATAAGAGGGAGTAAGTACTTTTAAGCAGCAGTATGCAGGTTTAACCTTGTTTGCATCGGTGAAAGCAATGCCTACACAGGTTAAGCAATTGAGAAGCTAAATAGCTAAATCAGTATAAGAAACTGTAACTGAAAGTTAGCAGTGCTTACCTCTGTGCAAACCCGCTTACAACTGCTTAAAAGTGACTTAATCAATCTGTATCCAATGGGCCTTGTTCTGCCCAGCAACAAAATAAACAGCCTCTGCAAGGCTCAAACCCAGGACCCTACACACCATAGCTAAAGTGATATACCACTAAGCTACCTCAGATATAAATAACCTTGATGTTTTCACAAGCATATCATCCAGCACAGTCAGTCAACAGTATTTATACATGTAGATGTGTGTGTGTGTGTGTGTGTGTGTGTGTGTGTGTGTGTGTGTGTGTGTATATATATATATATATATATATATATATATATACATATGCATACATCTATAAATATGTATGTCTACATATATGTGTGTGTATATATATATATATATATATACAGATATATATCTATGGACATAAGAGAGAACATAACAAATACATATATGACCAAAGGCACTGTTAATGGGGGGGTGAGGAAGCCCAAGCTAAATACGTCCTGTAAGTATTGATATCACCCCCTCCCACACAGCAAACCAGATCTGCCCTGCACTACAATACCAACTGTTGCAAATCCCATACCCAGGACCCGACACAACATGGGCACAAGACGTTAACAGTAATCCATCCCGCCTGCATGATGTCAGGATGATATCAATAACATATCATGCAGTACACTCTGACTACCAAAGGGAATGTACAATGTAGAAGCAATAAGCATTCCAAAGATACATATATACACACACATATATGCAGATACATATACATATATATATATATATATATATATATATATATATATATATATATATATAGGTTCATAGGTTCATACTAGGCTATCTGCCCTAGGGCATTTATAAGCCTAGCCAGAGTGTGTGTGGCTTTCACCACCCCTTAGGATGAGAATACTATACCCATTAGTTTGCTGTGCCTCTGTCCAGCAGTGATACAGAGATGATTCCCGGGGTAAACCTACGATCTCCCATCCACTCGTCAAGATTTCTCTTGAACAGAGTCAGTGAGGGGCTCTGCCTCACATGGACTGGGATTCTGTTCCATAGTGTAGGGAGTCTCTGGGTGATGAATCTGTCCCTCCAGCACGTCCTATTTATATCTGTGTTGAGGTTTAAGTCTCTTGCTCTCGTGGCTCTGGTGGATTTGGATTTTTTGAGGTGGAGCATGTCCATTAATTCCGGGTTGGACATGGCCTTGTATGTCAGGCACAGATCACCTCAGATCAGAGCAGACGGTATGCGACTGAATAGAGCTGGAGTTTCTTCAGTCGGGCATCATATGACATATGTTTGAGTCCCTTTATCCTTTTGGTGATGAACTTTTGGGGTCTTTCCAACTGCTGCAGGTGTCGGGTAAGGTACATTCCGAATGGGGCGTTGTACTCAATCATTGGTCTGATAAGTGAAGAGTACAGGGGTGCAATGACCTCTCCTGATCTGGATGTGAACCCCTTCATGATCAGGTGGGCAATGTAGAAGGTCTTCCTAACCACTTTGGCAATGTGAGTGTCAAAAGAGAGGTTACTGTCAACTTGGGTCCCCAGGTCCCTGATAACTTCTTCCGTGTTTAATGGATTACCACCTATGTGGTAATTAGGGGTTACCTTGTTTTTCCCAAAGGGTATGACTATACATTTTTGGCATTTAGCTTAAGGCCATGGCTCTGGCACCAGTTATCCATTTCTATGAGACCTTTCTGGAGGATGTCTGTGTCTGATGGAGTGTCAATTATGGTGCCCAGTTTGCAGTCATCTGCAAATTTTGTCAGCCACAATCCCCCTATGTTTGCCTGCACTTCAGAAAAATAAATGCCGAACAAGAGGGGGCCCAGGACTGAGCCCTGTGGGACACCGCTCGTGACCGGCTTAGAGTCTGACATGGCACCAGCAACTCTAACCCTGTGTGTTCTGTCCTTGAGCCAGTTTGCAACCCATCTTGTGACATATGGGTTTACATCTAAGCTGGTGAGCTTTTCTATGATGCCTGAGTGGGGTATTGTGTCAAATGCTTTTGCTAGGTCAAGGTAGGCTGTGTGAACTGCCTTACCCTCATCAATGGCCTTAGTGACTGTTTCGAAAAAGTCGACCAAGTTCAAGAGGCAGGATCTGCCCTTGACAAAGCCAAATTGGATAGGATCCAGTGTCTGTAGGTCCCCAATGTCTTTATTTATGAGTTCCATTATGATCCTCTCCATAGCTTTGCAGACAAGGCTCGTCAAGCTTATGGGGCAGTAATTTCCAGGGTCCGTAGAAGCACCGCCTTTGTGGAGTGGGACCACAGTTGCCGTCACGCCATTCTTTGGAGTGCGTATCCTGTAGTAAGGTTAAGATTAAACAGCAGCCTTATGTGTGGGTTTAGTTCCTCATTGAGTTCGTGTAGCACACAGCTGGGGACACCGTCCGGTCCCATTGATGCTGTGTTTTTGCTTTAGAGAGCAGCTCTCACCTGGGCATCTGAGATGTTTGGGAGGCTAGACTCTGGTGGGATAGATATTTCTCCTTTTGGGATTTGCACTGAACCTGTCTGCCAGTATGTTGGCAATGTCTGTGGGTTCAGTGATTTTTTTATCATTTTGGACTAATTCTGAGCATATCTGGGGGTTTCCACCCAGGTTTCTAACATAGCTAAAGAAGGCTTTATGATTGTCTTTTGTGTCATTAGCGATTTTTCTCTCAAAGTTGGCGTTGGATGATTTTATGAGTGATTGTAGTTTTTGCTAGTATTGATCAGAGATGCCTTCCCATTTAGGGATTTTGCTCTGTCATGTAGTAGCTTTCTCCTCTTGTTGTAGAGTTTGTTTATGGCTGGAGTCCACCAGACTGGGCCTGCCTTTGGTGGAAAAGGTCTTGATTTTATTAGGGATTGCTTGATCCATACATTCCTGGAGGTGCTCGTAGAAGGCATTTGTAAGGGTTTCAGCAGCGTGGGTTGTGGTTTCCACTGGCTCGGGGGCCTTGAAGGATACCACTCCAGTCTTAAGAAGTGTGAAGTTTGCTTTTGAGAAGTTCTTCACTGTGGTCTTTTTTGCTGGGGGTGGGGGCGGGATGTGGATCTCCAGTGAGATTAATTTATGGTCTGATCTCACCAATGAGGGATATACTTCGTGTGGAGCATTTTGTCCCCATGTTTGTGATGATCAGGTCTAGTATATTTTCTCCTCTTGTGGGAATGGTGACTAGTTGTTCCATAGCATTTGAGTTTATGAACTCAAGGAACCTTTGGGCTAGAGTGTTGGGGCTTGAGTAATGTTCCCAGTCTATGTTTGGGTAGTTGAAGTCACCCAATATGATGGTGTTTGGAGAGACATTTATACTCTCCAGTGTCTTCAGGAAGGCTGTGTGGGTTTCCTGAGTTTGAGAAGGTGGTCTGTAGCATGTTACAAACTGTAGGGCAGTTTTACCTATGGTTAATTACACCTTGATGGTCTCCGATGCTTCGTGCGTTGCCACTAACCTGGAGGTGTGGGTATCCTTTATGAATATGGATACTCCCCCTCCTTTTGTAGTTCGGTCCGGATTTTGGGGCCGGAACGCATGATATGAGGTATAACCTGATAGTGCTGGGGTTCTCTCAGGAGCCTTGAACCAGGTTTCAGTCACAGCACAAACATCAATGTTCTCCATACTGAGGAGGGCTTCGAGGGCATGCATCTTGAGGTTTAGACTTCTGGCATTGAGCAGTATTACCCTTAGTTTTCTCCATTTTGTTTTCTAGGGCGGTAGGTTTATCATTTGAGCCTTGCCTAAAAAAGGCACTATGGGGGTGGCAAGAGCCTTTGCCAATATCCGGAAGCCCAGGGGTGACAGGTGCAAGCCGTCCCTTGCGAAGCAGCGTGGCTTGTCAAGCATGTCATCCCAGGCAGACAGACATTGGATCCCCTTAGAATGACACCAGTAATTAAGCCAATTATTAAAGCTGATCATTTTGTCTCTGTATTGTGGCATCATTCTTAGTGAGGGTAGGATACTGCTCAGGGTCAGGGTCATACCGGCCTGGGCTACATAATCTGAGAGCTCCTCTATGTCTCTTTTCATGTAGTCCAGGGAGGTACGTCTCAGGTCGTTCACACCGGCATACTTGTACTTGCTGTGGAGTGACCTGAGTGCTTGTGTTATGTGGCGGATTCTAGCGCCTGACAGGCAGCTAACTGTGATCTTTCCTTGTTCAGTCTGGTGAGTGGGACGTCAGTGTGTCTGACTATGGAGTCACCTATAACAAGTGTGTCTGGCATTGTGTTTGGCCTTAAGGGCTGTGACTGTTTAGCACACTGACTTTGAGAACTATGTGTTGCATGTCTTATGTCTTGAGGTGGCAGTTGCTTGGGTGTCTGCTTTGAAGGCCTCTGTAGTTTTGGTAGATTTTTGATCAGTGCCTCCGAGTATGTCTTTGTGTGTTTATGTGTTTGTTTTGCAGTTGTGATAGTTCTATGTGAAACTGGGTTTGTGGTGTGCGTGGTTTCCTTCTCCTCCTGTCTGGTCTTGCCAGTCCTGAGTTGAGAGAGCTCAGCTTCCAGTTTGGCTATATAGTTGCATCTCTCACATGTATTTGTGTTTTGTGGGAGAAGGAGTGGGTTGTCTGTGTACATGAGACAATTGTAACATTGCCTCAAGATGCCCAGATTCACCAGCTGAACAGGAGAGGACGCTAGCAACTGACCCTTCGACATGCTAGAAAAAGTGAAAACGTTTGCTGTGTAACTGAGTCAGAAGGGACCTATAGGGAAATGGATACTCAAGGGGATTCTAGGCTAATGTAGTACTTTGTTTAGTATACAAGTACTTTACCTATATAAAAATGCTTTAGGAGCAAGTGCTGAGCTATTGAGATAGAGAATAGACTGTTTAGATTGCAAGTAGAGAAGTTCTAAGGGAAAAATTGAAGAGCAGACTTTACAGAGCCAGAAATAGTTTAACCTTGTTTAACCGGCGCTGCCCGATGGTGCTCTATGGGCAACTCCGCGCTAAATCACGCCAAAGCGCGCTAAAGCGGGCTTTACAGCAGGGGGTTGAAAAGACCTAGGAATTGACCCAAAATGGCCAATAGACTACAAGTTTCTGGCTGGAACCACTCCTCTAGGGACAAACAGGCCGCTCAGTGATCCCTACTCCCACTGGTGAACAAAGACGCTTCCTTTTATCCAAATAAGGATATGGAATAGCACAGGAACCAAGACAAAGCCCAGAGGTCAGCAAACTCTGAAGACTGGACTATTCTAGTTCAGTAAGGCGGGAAAACAAGATTTTTTTTTTGTTTTTTTCTTTTTTGCAGAAAACAGAAGAAAAACAGACAGTAAATGCTATAAATGCTTTTAAACGGCTAGCGCACTTGAGTGTGTTAGCCTACAAGTAAAATTAAGCAACAAATAACTTTTTTTAAAAGTGCAAAACAGTTAATCAACACAAAAACAGTTTAAATAGAATGCAGAGCTGTATAAACAGGCGAAAAAGCCGTCGCTAAGCAGTAAATAATCAAAAAGCCAGAAAAAAATACTAAAATCAGGAAAAAGTCACTCTTTTGCTCTCTGCTGCTTGTAGAACTCTGCAGTACACCACGAGGAGCTGTGCTGAGTTGAATACAAGCGAAAAAGCACGCTAAAGCGGGCTTTATTACAGGGGGCTGAAAAGAGCTAGGAATTGACCCAAAATGGCCAATAGACTACAAGTTTCTGGCTGGAAACCACTCCTCTAGGGACAAATAGGCTGCTCAGTGCTCCCCACTCCCACTGGTGAACAAAGACGCTTCCTTTTATCCAAATAAGGATATGGAATAGCACAGGAACCAAGACAAAGCCCAGAGATCAGCAAACTCGGAAGACTGGACTATTCTAGTTCAGTAAGGCAGGAAAACAAGATTTTTTTTTTTTTTTTTTTTTTTTGCAGAAAACAGAGGAAAAACAGACAGTAAATGCTATAAATGCTTTTAAGCGGCTAGCGCACTTGAGTGTGTTAGCCTACAGGTAAAATTAAGCAACAACTAACTTTTTAAAAGTGCAAAACAGTTAATCAACACAAAAACAGTTTAAATAGAATGCAGAGCTGTAGAAACAGGCTAAAATGCAGTCGCTAAGCAGTAAATAATCAAAAAACCAGAAAAAAATACTTAAATCAGTTATAGCAAATACAGTTATAACAAATGCTCTGAAATATACTGTATATTTCCAAAATGTTTGAGAAGGACAGTCAGAACACAAGAAGGTTCAGGCGAAAGAGAAAAAAAAAAAAAAGTTTTGTTTTACTTTTTGAAAGGGAAAAAGGAGGAACAGAAGGCCTTATCAAATGTTCTCTCTGTATTAAGCAGAATGAGCTAATGACACTAGACTGGTAGGTGTGTCACAGTAGGGGCGGGCAACTGCAAAGCCACCAAGTATAAGAGCTAGACACCAACAGGTAGGGAGGGTGGAACAAAAAAGCCTACAAGACAGCAAGCACTACAGAGACAAATGAAAGTTTTTAAACAGATAAGGATTTGTGAAGATACTGAATAGACAAAGTGCTTTATATATATATTAAATTGTAAAAACAGTAATCTGTAAAAATAATCAAAAAAAAAATCAAGATGATACTTATATTTTGTAGCTCAGCTGCAGTCACAACTTCTCTAGTCTGCACTGTGTGCAAAAGACAGAAACTTTTTTTTTTTTTTTTTACAAGAACACAAAAGAACCAGCCCCCACTAGCCAAGAGATAATTACACAGAGGAGATGTTTCAGTTTACACAATAGCCTACCAGACAGCAAGCACTAGAGACAAATGAAAGTTTTTAAACAGATAAGGATTTGTGAAGATACTGAATAGACAAAGTGCTTTATATATATTAAATTGTAAAAACAGTAATATGTAAAAATAATCAAAAAAAAATCAAGATGATACTTATATTTTGTAGCTCAGCTGCAGTCACAACTTCTCTAGTCTGCACTGTGTATATACAGAGATATGTATAGAAAGTTACATATTTAGTGGGTGCACACCATACTGAACAGCCAGCATTCCTACAGTTGCCACCTTATCAAATGGACAATGTATAAGTCACCCATACAAAATACAATTGTTGCTTGAAACATATACCCACAGAGAAGAAGTCAAAGAATATGACACCACACACAGGTTTGCATACATAGGAAAGTTTTATTTATGTACTATCACAGTTGTATATGCCATATCATATAGCTGTTTATACTTTGAAATACATACAAACAGATTAATGCAACTCTCAAGCAGATCATGTAATACAGTAGTCTGAAAGCATAGCATATGTTGCTGTCCAGGCCAAGGCCCACAAATAGTACAGTAAAGACAGACTGGGCCACAGGATAACAATCAATCAACAGTAAGTAATGCAGATGTATAGTCCAGCAGCCTCTAACTACACTCTGTATGCAATCTCTAGGAGAAAAGACATACATTGACACAATGGGATGTATCTGTTACACAACAATACATAACTGAAACCATCACAATCACACTGACAAACAGAACAGTCTGTATGGCAGTAAGCAGTAGGCCAGCAATTTTCCTAACGTGTAATGTATGGTAATGTACATCCATAAACCTTAAGGCAGCTTACTCCTGATATCCCTCACATGTTGTAACAGCCTAGATTATTTATGGTGCATACCCCCCCCCCCCCCCCCACCAGAGACTGACTTCCAGGGTCATATAACACTGTTACATACACTAACCTCTGGACTGTAGAAGGGCACACATGTTTTGAGCAGATGAAGCCCACATATATATGGACCCAACCCCAATATGTGTGGGGGCCACAACAGCACTGGAATGATGGCAAGAATGGCAGCATGACATTATCACAGGCCCTACACAACAACCCCTGACTACATGTCATATGGACAAAGCCTGATATTTAGGTGGAAGACAGAGACCGGAACACAGACCCATATGTGAAATAGTGTTGTCATACACTGAGCAAGCTGCTGGTGTTACAGGATAGTCTGCAACATACCCTTAGTCAGGAATATAAAGTCAGAAACACAAATGTATAGATATATATAGATACAGATACATGTATGTCTACAGATACACAAACACCTATATGTATGTATGTATATATATATATATATATATATATATATATATATATATATATATATATATATATATATAAACACATATATACAACATAATATATATCTACACATATACAGAGATATATATATGTCTACATATATACAAACACACACAAGCATATGTATATAAATACATGTCGCCTATATTTGTATCACAGTGCTGCATGCTATGTGCGGGGGAACATCACACATATCAATACACACACACATATATATATACAGCAGTAAGTGTGTGCAACATGAATGGTTATGTCACATGTGAACCCCTTATTGGGACCACATTGCCCTTGTCTGTGAAGGTGGGAATGGGAATCTAGGGAAGGATAGCAGGTATATTTGTGGAGGTGGGTTGGGTTGGTAGATAGACAGGACAGCCTACGGGGGTGGTGTATGACACATGTGGTAGATAAACACCCTGGATGGTGGGTGTCATCTGCGATGTCGAAGCCCCATGAGCCCCCATATCAGAACAATGGGAACAAGGCCCCCACTCATCGCCAGTCACAACAGCAGCTTCATGGCCCTGAAGGTGCCTGGGCTGGAGACTGAGCAGGAAGAGCATCTGGACCCTGTGACTGTGTACTAAGGGCCTCAAGGTGCTGTAGCACATTCCCCAAGTCTCTGTGGAGCTCCCTATGCAACAGACCCTGGACCTGACCTCGGGTGACAGGATCATGTCTGTGTGTGCCCCCGGAGGGGGACACCATCCCCTGAGGTGGTCCCCCCTGAAGGAAGTGCAGGACCAGTAGATGAGGAGGCCCCAGGGTGGGTCCCACATGTGATGTGGCCTGGTAAGATGACCAGATGACGTGGGAGAGGTGGCTCTGCTGACAACTGTTCCCTAAACATGCTACTGTGTCACTGTTATAGAACATATGTGGGTAGTAATAGACCACACAATCCTAGATCATGTCCAACAGCATGCATAGATATACACAATAACATATAATGACAGATGTGCAGCAATCACATAGCAGACAGACCACATGCATATATGGAATCATAGGACCCTTACAATGGCATGCAGGTGACATTGTCCGTAACAGGGCAGCAATGACAGTGCCCCCACGGGGAACGTGGCAGCAAACACATAGCGCAAAGTGTGGTACAATACAATATATGTCCCAATGGTAGTTAAGCTGTAGCCATACCTAATGAGTTGTGTGAACAGTCTGTTGAAGCTGATATGGTGGGGGGTGACACATATGTGTATTAAGAACTATGGTAACCTTGCTGTATGAGTTGCTCAGACCTGTTTCCATCTTCATGACTTTCAGGCAAGATGTCAAACGGCAGGTTGCCAGTCTATTCAGTGGACAAAAATGAGGTTATCATCAACCACCTGGTACAGCACTACAAAGTGCTGTTTGGAATGACAGCCCATGAGCAGCAGGAATGGACTGCCCTGTAGAATGATCTAGTCCACAGGGTCAATTATGTCGGCCTGCATAACCGCAGTTATGAGCAGATCCAGCATGATTGCAGCAACCTGCTTTGCAATGCCTGTCAGTGTGCTGCTGCAGTCCGGGAGGATCACCTCACAACAGGAAGGGGTCATGCCATCCACCCCCCCGACACTTGTTGATGAGCCTCTCACCAGCCTTGGAGCTTCTGCCTGCCCACACACACAATAACTGGGGGAGACCATTGTGGAGGTGGGTGCTACCCACACACTGGCAGAGGACCGTACAGGTAAGGCTACAGGGCACATCACTAGACCACTGTTGTGTATCCATCTGCATCTGTACAGGTATATCATGCATATGTGAGATGCATGTACATAGTCTGTTGCTGCGTAATAGTAATAAACAGATGTGCATAACCTGTAGTATTGTGTGACTTGTACTGTTGATGTTCTGTAATGCTGCACTCACCCTGTATCAATGCCACAGCTGTGGCTACTGACATCACATCTCTCACACACTTATGTAGGCCCCTCTAGTATACCACCAAGTCAGCAGCCTGCAGCTGGTGAGTATGGAGTATGTAGTATGAGTATGCAAAGGTAAGGGAAAACAGCCTAAACAGGCATGTCCAAGGGTCAGCTTCCGGTGATTTCTCCTGTCCACCTGGTGAATCTGGGCATACTGGGGCAATGCGGCAACTGCCTCATGTACACAGACAACCCTCTCCTCCTACCACCCACCACTACAACCTGCAAGAGATGCACTTACATAGCCAAACTGGAAGCAAAGCTCTCTCCGGCCAAGATTGTGCTAGACAGTCAAGAGGAGAAGGTTAACACCTGCACTACACCTCAAGCAACTCATAGCCCTTTAAAACCCACACCATCAACACCCACACATAGCAACACTAAACCCACATATGCGGAGGCCCATAACATTAACCTGCCCAAGCAATAAGGACCTCCGAAGCTGAAACGCAAACAAACACCAGTCACAACCAAAGTGCCACATAGCTCACAACACCATTTTGCCACACAACAACAGCCCCTAAGGCAAGACAATGTACCCAACACTTTAGTCATAGGTGACTCTATAGTCAGGCACACTGATGTCCCACTCACCAGGCTGAACAAGGAGACAATTACAGTCAGCTGCCTGTCGGGAGCCAGGATCCGCCACTTACCGCATGCACTCAAGTCACTCCACAACAAGTACAAATACAACTCTGTCACTGTCCATGTTGGAGTGAATGACTTGAGAAGTACATCCCTGGACTACATGAAAAGAGACATGGAAGAGCTCTCAGATCATGTGGCCCAGGCGGGTATGACCCTAGCCCTGAGTAGCATCCTGCCTTCGCCCACAATGATACCACAGTATGAGGACAAAATGATTGACTTCAACAACTGGCTAAGCTTCTGGTGTCATTCAAAGGAGATCCAGTGTCTGTCTGCCTGGGAAGACATGATCAACAAACCACGATGCTTTGCCAGAGATGGTCTGCACCTGTCACCCCTGGGATTCAGGTTACTGGCTAAAGATCTTGCCACCCCTATAGTGCCTTTTTAGGCAAGGTTCAAAGGACAAAACCACCACTGTAACAGATACAAACATGCAAAATCTGAAGGTAATGCTACTCAATGCTAGAAGTCTAAACCTCAAAATGCACTCTCTCGAGGCACTCCTAAAAATAGAGAACATCAATATCTGTGCAGTAACTGAGACCTGGTTCAAGGCTCCAGAGAGCACCCCTGCAATACCAGGCTACAAATCCTACCACAATTTTTGGCCACAAAACCAAGACCAAAACATTAAAGGTGGAGGAGTGTCCATATTCACCAAGGATATTCACACCTCCAGGTTAGTTGCCCAACACAATGCATCTGAAATTCTCCAGGTGCAACTAACACTAGGTAAGACTGCAATCCAAATTGTAGCTTGCTACAGATACCCCACCATGCCCCAAATTCTCACTACACCTTTCTAAACATACTTGAAAATATTAAGATACAACTAAACACCCTAATACTGGGTGATTTCAACTACCCTGCCATTAACTGGGAAAACTACTTGGGTACCAACTCCTTTTTCCAGCGGTTCTTGGAATTCATAAATTCCAATGCCCTGGATACTAATCCATTGTCCCACCAGGGGCTCTAATATCCTAGACCTGGTCATTACCAACATGGGAGCTAGATACTCCACACCAGTGGTCACCCCCTCATTGGCCATAAGCAAATCACCCTTGACATCCACATCCCACCCCCACCCCCCAGTAAGGAGACCTCCTTAAAAAACTTCTCCAAAGCCAACTTCATGGTACTGAAGTCAGAAGTGAAAACTGCATGACGGGATCTGAAAGTTCGACTGCTGAATCCTACACTAAGGCACTGTACAAGCACATCCACTCATGCATGAATTGTGCCATCCCAAATAGAACCAAGATGCTCTCCTCCAAAAAAAGGAAGCCAACCTGGTGGTCCCCTGCTATAAACAAACTATACAACAGAAGGAAGAAACTGTTGCAGAAAAGAGGAAAATCCCAGGATAAAAAAAACTCCCTCACCAGCCTCAGTAAGAAGCTGAGATCCCTCATAAAATCCTCAAAAGCTAGTTACGAAAATAAAATTGCCAAAGATTCCAAAGACAACCACAAGGCATTCTGCAGTTATGTCAAGAATCTAAATGGCAATGCTCAGATCTGCTCTGAGCTACAACAGAATGGCATTAAATATACTGATCCCAAGGATATTGTCAATATCCTGGCAGATCGATTTAGTGCCAACTTCACCCCCCTCTCACCCCCTAAAGGGCCCATCTCAATACCAAAAGATTGCCAAATTCCAGTAATCACAGCCACACAGGTAGAAACCGCACTCTCCAAAGCTAAGAATACAGCATCCATGGGACCAGATGACATCCCGGGCTGTGTACTATATGAACTACAAAATGAAATGGCACCTCACCAAGGGCTGATCTTGTCTCCTGAACCTGATTGACTTCTTCGAATCAGTCTCCATAGTTGTGGATGAGGGTAACGCAGTCCACACAGCCTATCTGGACCTCGACAAGGCCTTCGACACCATCACCCACTCTGGAATCATAGATAAACTTACTAAGCTGGGCATAAATCCCTACGTCACTCAATGGGTTGCTAACTGGCTTACTGACAGAACCCAGACTGTAAAAGTAGCCAACTCCAAATCCAGCTCCAGACAAGTGACAAGTGGAGTACTTCAGGGTTCAGTCCTGGGACCACTCTTGTTTGGCATTTACTTCTCTGAAGTACAGGCCAACACTAAGGGACTCTGGCTAACAAAGTTCACAGATGACTGTAAACTAGGAGCCATTAAAGAATCCCCAAATGATGTGGATATTCTACAAAAGGGCCTTACATAAACAGTTGCCTGGTGCTAGATACATGGGCTCAAGCTTAATGTCAAGAAATTTATAGTTATCCCCTTTGAAAAAAAACATGTACCCATGAATCACCACATTGGTGGCAATACACTAAACATCAAAATGTGATGAGAGACTTAGGAACACAGGTGGGCAGTGGTCTCATCTTCGATAATCACATCACCACAACAGTCAGGAAATCCTTCTATGTGGCACACCTTATCACTAAGGGCTTTTCATCCAGAAAAAATTAGGTCATTGTCCCACTGTACTCATCCCTCAATAGACCCATTATAGAGTATAACGCCCCGTTTGGTATGTACCTCACAAGATATCTGCAACAGCTGGAAAGGCTGCAGAAATACCTCACTAAAAGAATCATAGGCCTAAAGTAGATGCCATATGCTCTCCATCTAAAAAAACCTCCAGCTATACTCTGTGGCATATCATCTACTCAGAGGCGATCTCTGCTTAACATACAAGGCCATGTCAAACCCTGAGCTGTTGGAATGCTCCACTTAAAGAAATCCCAATCCCTCAGAGCCACACGCACCAGGGATCTAAACCTTGTCATCACAATGAACAAAACATGCTGGAAGGATAGGTTTCTGACCCAGAGACTCCCCATACTCTGGAATAGACTGCCCATACATGTCAAGCAGAGTGCCTCCTTGGCCCTCTTCAAAAGGAACCTTGATGATTGGATGGGAGATAGGAAATTCACCCCGGGGATCATGTCAGTCGCCCTGCTAGACAGGGGTCCAGGGAAGTAAATATTGTGGGAAGAAATATCCAGGGAATTGTTATGGGTAGGCTTGTATAGGCACTAGGGCCAATAGCCTAGCACCAGCTTATGAACCTATGAACCTATGGTTTATGCTCATGCTTGCCAATACACTGGTCATGTAATGGCTATGGTATATTCCATGCACACATCTAACACACCTACCCATAATGCATGCCATACATGTTCACGTATTGTTGCTGTTAACTGCACTGCATCACAGTGGTGACCATAATGGTGTATCTGAAGGGTATGTCACACACCTGCAATACAACTAACATCCTGTCATTGCAAAATGTGTCCACAGGGATGAACATAATGGTGGCACAAATGGCCTACAGAAGGGACATGTGTGAAACATCACCCTTATACAGTGCTACAGCACTGTATATACCAGTATTACAATGGCAACTGTTACAGATCTACACTACTGCATGTCATAATACTGTGGTCCACATCCCTGCAAACCTGCAATGTGGTCCCAACATGAGTAATGAGTGTGCAATATGGAATCGTAGGTTAGGGCAGCAAATATGGGGAATACATACCTTCACAAATACTGGAAGCATATGTGTGCACACACTCCAGAAAAAATATAGTGGAAACAGCTTTTGAGGTACTGACTGCATGCATTTGTCATGGAAATACACATTTTAGCAAGTACATGTCCCTAGTGTGACACCATGTAATGGTCTGCTGTCCAAGACGTTTGGCCATCAAATGTGCACACTTAACTGCAACAGAGGCAGCTGTGGCTTGCACACATCTTACATGATATGGCATGGACCCCATACCCAACAGGTAGCACCCATGAGCTGGACATGTAGCCATACCTCACCATTGCATATACCATGGCAAACAGTGCAGACAGTCATTTATGTGGCAAGGATGTATGGGATAGGAATGATGTAGGAAATAAACAGATGACCATCCAAGACAGATGATGTCACATGTAGCAAACTGGTCATGCGGGCTGCCTAGTAACATGCCACAACACTGAGGGGGTTGCAGGAATGTTTAGCAAGTACTGGCTGTGCAGTACATGTGTCAGCAATTGCCAGGACTCTACAAATGTGTGGCCTATGGGTTAGGGTAATCAGATGTGACAGTTGTAGCACAGGAAACATCAGCCAGGCATCTCCACAGGTAGTGTATGCATAACAGCAAAGGTCCCAAAGTCATGCGTTGCAATGTGTACCGGTGTACCATGACCATGTTGGAAACCTACAGACAGTATCATGTAAGATACATGTGCTGCACAACCAACACCTCACCCCACCTCAGGCCCACCATCCCCATCTGTACTCTGCCAGTGCCAGTGTACACTGGTATGTTTGTCATTCATTAGCTGGGGCTAGGCTGTTACACCTGGTGTTCAGTGTTTGGGACACTGCAAACTGATACACATATGTAGGCCATAGTTGTCAAGCATCTGCAAAAAGGCTGAAGGTGGGGAGGGGGTGTCATCATGACACACCAGTGCACTACAGCAGGGATCCTAAGAATGCTATGAATGGCTGTATCTGCACAGTCAGGTTCAGGAACTGTGGCAGATGTAACCCCGGCTGCACAGCAATAGTGACGGCAGTGTGTGAACTCCAATGGATGTGCACATGAGTTGACCTTGCAATCATGCAGAGTTAGGGGACATGTGTAGGGCAGACTGACCATATACTGGTAAATCCAGTTGGCCCATGCTAGTATACCCCTGCCAGGAATAGTGACTGCTGTAGTACACATAACAGTAGTTGCAACAAACCGTCATGATAAGGGCGTGCACATATATCCACCCATGAAGTGTATGCATTGCAGTCAGCATCAGCACACCTAACACATTTGTTAGACACTGCATTTGAATGTACAGGACATATGTCACATATCAAGCTAATGTAATGTTAACATATGCAGTGATGTGGTCCCATGGCATATCAAGGAAGAGGGCGTCATATCAATAAAGGTATGTACACTCCCCATAGCCACGGAGTGGTTAGATGGTTGTCAATGTAATAGTATCATATTGGTCATACATGCACCGCTGATGTTGAGATCTGTAAAGCAGACATCACTAAAACATGTGGTGGGAGTGGGGTGACGGCTGCATGGACGTAAGCCAGCAACACCAACAGCTGGCAGTCGACGTGGATGTGCAAGGACACCAAGCGCTTCCGTAGTGGCAGTACGAGCCACAGCAATGCAGGGGGGGTGCTGTCCACACCACACCACAGCAGGCCACATTCACATGGCCTTGGCCAATCCCAGGAGGGACCTGGCTCCAGCGGACATATCTCATCATCAGGGGAGAGTAGCACATTGAGGCCTGTACCTGGACATGCCCATTGAACCCCTGGCAGGCACAGTCTGTGTGTCCATGGCCGGAGGCGGTGAACTGCACACCCTGCCAGGTATGGTCTGCAGCTGTCCATGAAACACCTGTATAGGGCAGCTATGTGGCAGAACTGTGTGCATGCATACCCACACACTACACAAACACACCTAGGGCAACCCCATACATACACACACCACATTATCATGCCCATATCAACAAATTACACCCCTCACCCACACACATGGTGTCAAATGTATGGTCCACCCTCGGTCTCTGGTAAACCAAAAACACACCCTGTGCATATGATGATACATGTGCCACATATATATATATATATATATATATATATAAAAATGTATATATATATATATATATATATATATATATATATATATATATATATATATATATATATATATATATATATATATACATATATATATATATATATATATATAATATATATATATGTGTAGATATGTATATGTCTATATATCTATATAGATATATGGAGATATATATATATATATATATATATATATATATATATATATATATATATATATATATATGTTTACCATATGTCCAGAACATGGAGTGGAGTCCTACTCCAGCACCAATAGTCTCAACCTCTTAGTGCAAGGGGATGTCATGTATGTATTGCAGGTATATATGTAGACTGTTGCTATTGTAACAGGGGTTGAATTAACAGACATGTTGTGTGTGGGAATTCCCATCTGCTATTGACATGTACGCCATTGGTTACTGACAGACATCCTAAGGACATAATAGTACAGCACCACTGATAGCACAGTAATGATCCTGATAACTACAGCAGAGATATGACAATATATCTGGACAGTCTGGCACTCACGGGTCAGTCCAGAGGTATACACAGACATGTGGACCAAGCCTAACAATGTGGATGTTAACAGCCATGTGCATGGGTATATCATGTAAATACTGGACTACATATGCCCACAGTGTATACATTCACACATACCTGTCTGTCCTGACACATAATAACTGGTGGTGCAGAGGTCACATGGCCACATACTACCCAGTAGTTAGTGACATACATCTGTACAGAATCCCACTGCTTTGTCAGAAATACACAACAGTTACGGTGGCCTGACAGCAGTACGTCTTGCAAATATCTGGACATAACATCACACTGGGTAATTACACTAAGCTGCTAGGCATGTAACAAAGCACTGTGCAAACTCTGCAGGCAGACTGCCACAACACTGGCCTACATTTCGTATATACATACAATACATATGTACCTGCAAATATAGCAGGCTCTACAGGCATGTCACAGCGCAGAGTAACAGACAACTGTAAGAAAGTGCATACCCACAACCACTGTGAACACAGCCACAGCCACATAGGGTATGCAAGCTTAATATGACACCATATGGACTGTCTGATAAACACTATCCTCATATGTGCCACTCACACACTACCCTACATAAACTGGGTCACGACACAGTGTGGTCCAATGCCTGTCTGTGGTATGGGATATGTGTGTGTTTGGCCCTACAAACATGTGAGCCGATAGGGTAACATACACTGGAGCAGCATGTAACATCAGATAGAACAGGACCAAGAACAATGACATCTACTACAGTTTGTACACAGGCCAAGGTACGTATTCGCAATACACATACTGTCGACAATCACCATAAGTACACAGACCCTACTACTATACATACAACCGCAGAATTCCCAGGTTATGTCCTCAGAAATAACCCCTACTATGCATAACATATCTAGCAGTCTGATATCTGACTGGCTTGTTATCAGGTATGATGTCAGTAAATAATGGTGTACAGTACATATGCACTCTTACTGCAAGACATATGTATAAAGGTTGACAGACTTGTGGCTGGAGCCACAAACACTGGGCCAGTATTAGCATGTTGCTGTGATATCATAGGTTCATAGGTTCATAGATTAGTTCATAGATTAGTACTAAGCTAACTGCCCTTGCGAGCCATTTTAAGCCTAGCCAATTATCCCTTGTGAGATTCAAACCCTGCACCTTGTGTTTCTAAGGCAAACACCTTAACCATTAGGCCACCCTCCCAACCCTCATACATTTACTGTTGTAACAGGGTTTGCTGTGACATATGTCCTATGAGGGACATGAAGTCAGTAACTCTCATGGCTGTCACCATGTGCTGACTGCAATCCTCAGACTATGCTTCTGCAGTTCTAAGATAGGTGATCTGTGAGTAACACAAGAAACATAAGACTCGAAACACTGCCCAGTCTGCAGATAACCCTACAGATGGGAGTTTCTTCAATCACATAACACTGTCATGACAGGTATTAAATCGTGTAGACCAGCCATATCCACACGCAAACCTTGTTAAACAAACATTACTCCAAATGCAGAAGAGCAACACTTACATTCTGTAGTCATGTCTGGCACATCCACCTCCTGTTTGTTGGCCTGTCTCCACAGTGTATGTTGTTAGAGGTATATCCCAATACCATCTGTGATGCTGTTTACCAAACACTGACATGGGTTCCTGCTCACTGTGAATGAAAAGGCCTAATACCCACATGATGTTCCTAGGTATAGGAGTGTGCTTACATGCAGTTGGCTATGGGAATGTTACCACAGCTGTTCCACATGCAATCAGCTACTGGGGGACTGCAATTTGTGCAGAGGCTATCAGCTGATTATGAGCATCACTTATAAAACACAAGCTGCTGCCTAAGCAAAGCAGGTGTACCTCTCCACATCCAGCAGAGAGGGGGTGAGAGAGACAGACAGAGACAAAGTAAGACAAGGAGAGAGTGAGAATGTTAAACCTAAGCATGTTTGTGTCACACATTTAACAGTATGGAGTTTCAAACCCCTGCCTGACTATGTATTGCTATCACATGCCTATGCAGTTATTGCATGTGCCACAAAGCCTACATATGGGGTACCTCTCCAAAGGTATATCTGATGGTGAGTGACATCTGCAACAGTCATATAGGAGGGATAAGGTAGGTGTAGTACACTTGCCTGTCCACATGAACTGGTGTCAACATCGACACAGCCACACTATCTCAGAGACTCACACATATTAACACAGTTGGCAGGGTCAGGATTAGACTTCCTAACTAGCTAGCTTGCCACAATACAGTAATACACAGGTAACACATGCACCACACAGGTTATCAGGATGATATATGGGCAAAGGTTATGTGAAGGTGTCTGACATCAGAAGGCATGCTTCAGTAGGCCAATGGGAGGTGTAGTGAGTGTGAATGGGGTCAAAATCATTATAATCCACACACACACAGACACAGGTTGCCAGTACTGACATGCATGGGTGCATTGCTTCACAGGTGTTTAGTGGTTGACTGTGCCAGAAGGCTGCACGAGGCTAGGTAAAGGGTATACTTTGGCATCAGGCCACATGAAAATTGTCTGCAGTGTGGCTCAGGGGTGTAGTGTCTGGATTGGTGGGTACTGTATTCACCATCCAGTCATCTGGTTCACTATTGTGGGTGGCCAGTGCTGTGCAATGCTTGCCATGTATGTGTTCTATAGTCCATGACATGGATGGTGTCTGGGATGTGCAAACGTCCCACATGCATGTTCTGTAACATGTGGAAGTGTACCTGAGGTGTCTGGGGCATGTTGTGTACACAGATTGTTATCATCAGATGTGCCATTCCTGGCCTCATGTGGTGAGAACTGGCAATGGACACCAGGTTGACCCTGCACCTACATTGACATCATGATACAGGTATTCCTTGGTGTCAGTGTCATCTGTCCATACAGAGCATGTGTTTAAGGCATAGTATGTCCTTTGTGGGTTACATTTGATGGCACTACAGTTGTTGCAGGTGTCCAGTGGAGAACATAGTGAAGGAGCACTGTATGCAATTATGTGCCTATTGTAGTGATGGGACAGGGTGCCATGCCCTCTGTGGTCCACTGCAATCACACCATGGTTACTATCTGTGGGCAATATCCAGGGAACTACCAACAAAGTGGTTGTTGCCTAGCCGAGTTTGTTTGTGTATGAGAAATGGGTTGAGAGTGTTCTTTGGGTAATACAAGGGTTGCTTAAATTGTTCGTCAAGCCTTGATATCACATGTAGGGGTATGGATTGTCAACCTCGGCCTCTCTGCTGTTTGATATCTGTTATCCTTGTAAGGTGGACATTGTGACATATAATAGGCCCACCATATAAGAAATTTGCAAAACCCACTCCACAATGAGTCCAGTTGTTATACACTCACAGCCATCTCCCCACAGGATACGAATAAAACACAGACACAGACACATACACACCAAGTCTGACAGTTGCCATGTCTGGGGTTGGAACTCCTACATCACACAACAGCATTACGCAGTTATAGCATGCGCCATGAAGCTTACTGAGCTACTCCTTCCCCAAAGGTGTATTTCAATGTGAAATACATCAGCAGGCTTGCCAAAGAAGGGCAACGGAGGTTGTAGTGAATGTGAATGGCCTCAAAAGCATTGTTCCCTACACAGACAAACAAACACACACACAAGCATCCACACTTGCCATGTCTGCGAATAGAACCCCTACCAAACTAGTATATCACATTACAGCATTACTCTGTTATAGGGCACACCATGGAGATTACTAGGCTATGCCTTCCCCAAAGGTGTATTTCAAAGTGAATTATATCAGCAACCTTACCAATGTTGGACAATGGAAAGTGTAGTTCATAGGTTCATAGGGTCATACGTTGATACTAGGCTATCGGCCCTAGGACTTATACATGCCTAGACATGACAATTCTCTGGCTATGACTTCCCACAATATATACTTCCCTGCACCCCTGTCTAGCAGGGCAGCTGACATGATCCGCAGGGTAAATGTCCTATCTCCCATCCAATCATCCAGGTTCCTTTTGAAGAGGGCCAAAGAGGCACTCTGCTTGACATGTATGGGCAGTCTATTCCAGAGTCTTGGGAGTCTCTGGGTCAGGAACAAATCCCTCCTGCATGTATTGTTCATTGTGATGACAGGATTTGGATCCATGGAGCATGTGGCTGTGAGGGTTTGGAATTCTCTAAGTGTAGCATGTCCAACAGCTGTGGGTTTGACATGGCATGGTATGTTAAGCAGAGATCGCCTCTGAGAACACAATACGTGACAGATTATAGCTGGATGATTTTTAAACGGTCAGCATAGGGCACCTGGTTTAGGCCTGTGGTCATTTCATGAGGTATGTCTGCAGCCTCCCTACTTGTTGCAGATGTCTTGTGAGGTACATACGTCACAGGCCATTGTAGTCTGTACTGAGTTTACTGAGAGATGCCTACAGTGGGAGAATGGGCTCCTTTTCCTGGATGTAAAGCCCTTAGTGGGAGGTGTGCCACATAGGTGGGTTTCCTGACTGTTGTCGAGAAGTGGTTATCAAAGGTGAGACCACTGTCCACTTGTGTCCCTAAGTTTGTTATCACGCTTTAGTTGTTTAGTATACTGCCACCTATGTGGTACTTCACAGGTACATGTCCCTTCCCAATGGGGATAACTATATATTTCTTGGCATTGATCTTGAGGCCATGGCTTAGGCACCAAGAATGTCTTTCTGTAAGGCCCTTCTGTGGAATATCCACATCATGTGGGGATTCAATATTGGCTCCCAGTGTGAAGTCACCTGCGACCTTTTGTTTGCCAGTGTCCCTTACTGTTGGACTGTACTTCAGAGTACTAGATGCTGAACAAGGGCGGTGCCAGGACTGAACCATAAGGTACTCTAACTGTCACTTGTCTGGGGCTTGGGTTGGTGTCACCTACATTTACAGTGTGAGTTGTGTCAGTACAGCAGTTGGCAGCCCATCAGGTGACATTGGGACTAATGGCCAGCTTGATTCATTTATCTATGATTCCAGATTGTGGGATGGTGTCAAAGTGCTTGGCAAGGTCCAGATAAGCTGCATGAACCATCTTACCCTCATCCACAGCTCTGGAGACAAATTCACAGTTGTCATTCAGGTTAAGGTGGCATGATTGGCCCTTCATAAATGAAACCTGGCTAGGGTCCAGTGTTTGCAGGTTGCCAATGCCTTTGTTTTAATTTCCATGATAATACATTCCATGGCCTTGCACAGCAGGCATGTCATACTGCTGGGGCTGTAGTTCCCAGAATGCAAGGTGGATCACCCCTTGTGGACTGAGATAACTGTAGCTCTGTGCCACACAGTGGGCATGAAGCCTGAGGTGTGGCTATGATTAGACATGGCACATAGGTGAGGTGCCAGTGCAGTTTGTAGCTCATGTAGTACACAGCCCGGGATGTTGACTGGTCCCATGGCTGCTGTTGTCATAGCTCTGTAGAGTGTGATTTTTCCTATGTGGCCATTATTACAATCATATGGCAATCTATCCATGTTGAGATGGGCCTCGTGGGGGTTGGGAGAGGGGTGCAGTTGACACTGAATCAATCTGCCAGGATATTGGCAATATCTCTGGGAGGAGTAGATTTAGTACCATCCAGTTGTAGCTTGCAGCATTTCTGAGCATTGCCATTTACATTCCTCACATAGCTATGGAACATCTTGCAGTTGTCTTTGGCATCTGTGGCTATATTATGTTCTTAACTAGCTTTGGTGGATGTTATGAGGCTGATAAGGGAGCATTTTGCATCCTGGAAAGTCATACATTTCTGCAAGAGTTTCTGCCTTTTGTTGTACAGTATGTGTATGGCAGGGGGCCACCACATTGGCATCATTTTCTTGGATGGGGAGCATCTTGGTGCAATATTGGATGGCACGATTCATGCATGAGTGGATGTGCTTGTACAGTGCCTTCATGTTTGAGTCAGCAGTTGTCCTTTCAGTTCCCATCTGCATGAGTGTAATGATGTTAGTCACGTCTGACGTGTAGCATGACATTGGCTTTGGAGATGTGTGTTATGGAGGTGTCCTTACTGGGTGTGGGGGAGGGATGTTGATGTTAAGGGGGATTAGCTCATGGGCATACCTGACCACCAATGGGGTGACCATAGGTGTGGAGCACTGCTGTCCCATGTCGGTAATGACCAGGTCTAGGATATTTGAGCCCCTGGTGGGACTATGGGTTACTTGATCCAGTGCATTGGGAATTATGACTTCCAAGAACCATTGGGCACATGTGTTGCTACAAAAGTAGGTTTCCCAGTTAATGGCAGGGTAGTGTAACTCACCCAGTATTAGGGTGTTTGCTTATATCATAATATTTTACAGTATGTTTCAAAGATTATAGTGGGTATCATGGGGCATGGTGGGGGATCTGTAGCAAGCTATACAATTAGGAATGCAGTCTAACCTACTGTTAGTTGCACCGGGGATATTTCAGACACATTCTGTTGGGCAAGTAGCCTGGTGGTGTGAATATCCTTGGTGAATATGGACACTCCTCCACCTTTATTGTTTTGGTCCTGGTTTGGTGGCCAACAGGTGTGGTGAGAGCTGTACCTGGTATTGTAGGGGTGCTCTCTGAAGGCTTGGATCAGGTCTCTGTTACTGCCTGGTTGTGTGAATATCCTTGGTGAATATGGACACTCTTCCACCTTTATTGTTTTGGTACTAGTTTGGTGGCTAACAGGTGTGGTGAGAGCTGTATCTGGTATTGCAGGGGTGCTCTCTGGAGGCTTGGATCAGGTCTCTGTTACTGCACAGTTATCAATGTTCTCCATTTGTAGGTGTGCGTAGTGACTGTGAATGGCCAAATAAAACATTGCTTCCTACACCCACACTACCAAACGCACACAGAGTTTTACAGTTGCCATGTCTGGGCATAGAACTCCTACCTAATTTATCATACTACAGCATTATACAGTTATAGGACATGCCACAGAGATTACTGGGCTACTCCTTCCCCAAAGGTGTATTTCAAAGTGAATGACATCATCAGGCTTGTCAAAGATGGGCACTGCAGGTTGTAGTGACTGTGAATGGCCTCAAAAGCATTGCCCTCTGCACAGACAAACAAACACCCACAAGCATCCATACTTGCCTTGTCTGGGAATAGAACACCTACCTAACTAGTTTATCACACTACAGCATTACGCAGTCATAAGATGCGCCACAGAGATTACTGGGCTACTCCTTCCCCAAAGGTGTATTTCAAAGTGAATGACATCAGCAGGCTTGCCAAAAAAGGGCACTGGAGCTTGTAGTGACTGTGAATGGCATCAAAAGCATTGTTCCCTACAAAGACACACAAACAAACAAACATCCACACTTGTCATATCTGGGAATAGCACTCCTACCCAACAAGTTTATCACACTACATCATTACACAGTTATAGGACATGCCACAGAGATTACTGGGCTAGACTTTACCCAAAGGTATATTTTAAAGTGAATGATATTAGCAGGCATGCCAAAGTAGGGCATGTGAAATTGTAGTGAGTGTGACTGGCCTAAAAAGCATTGATCCCTACACAGACAAACACACCTGCCACATCTGGGATTAGAACTCCTACCTAACTAGTACATCATACTACAGCATTACACAGTCATAGGATGCATCATGGAGATTACTGGGCTACTACTTCCCCAAAGGTGTATTTCAAGGTGAAGACATCAGCAGGCTTGCCATAGTAGGGCAATGGGGAGTGCAGTGTGTGTGCATGGGCCATAACCCATTAATCTAGAGGCAGACACACCACACTCAAGCCCACACAGGTTTATATTCCACAGGTACATCTATACAACTGCTAGATGACTACTGACTTGCACAGTCATGTTGCACATTTAGCACTAGCACCACAGACACTATACTGCTGAGGGATTCCAGAGACAAATGTCTACGGTGATTGACATTTGCACATCATGTGGTTTTAGCTAATTGGATGTGTGCTGGGTGGGACAGACCTCATGATGGAAGGCTCTTTGTCACTGTCACTCTCTTCCACACATCTATGTATGTGTACTTTTGGGCTATTATAGTGTGTTGTTCTTGGATATATGTGTGTATTCCTATCCAATGTGTGTGCAAAGCATGACTGGTGTGTACTGAGGAGTGTATGCATTAACATCTGTGACTGTCAGATATGTATGGTCCACTGTTCTTGCCAGACATGGGATTCATTTCTTTAAGTGTGTGAGCATGCCCAGTATGACCTTTCAGTATTTTGTTGTCTGACATGGCCTTTATTTCTCTAAGTGTGGGAGCATGCCCAGTATGACCTTCTGTACTGAATGTGTGAATCCATTCCAGGTAGATTATACTCCAGTGCAGACTCTTGTGTTCTACACCTACAGCTAACAAATGTTTCTGCAGGATATCTGTAGATCAGTCGACAATATGGGGTCAAAATGGGCAAAGAATAGTGGGTTACTGTAGGTAATTGTGTCTGTGCTGCTTTTACTACATGGTCCTGGTGTTAGCAGAGATATTCAGACATATGTACTGTTATACACTGTGTTTTTTATGTCATCAAGTACTGCCAGGTAGACATATTTGCTTGTAGTGATGTCCTGGGGAACACAGGGTGAATGCAGCTGTGTCCAGTATTGTGGTCAGCAGCCTACATATTTTTGCACACTCATGCCATTCTGGAGGGGAAGCTGCAGACACTTGCTGCTGGGTCTGTGTAACTGGTTCAGCACCTTGGCACAGTGGTGGCAGAGGATCCCATGCTTGTACATCCATCAACATTACAGTATGGCATATCTTGCTGTGGCCATACCTCACAGCTGTACAGATTCACACAGGTTACCCAGTGCCTGGAGTCATAATTCTGGACATTATTCCTACACACTGTGGTTTATGAGTAGGTTTGTAGCCACCCATTCTTGTGATTGCAGCCAGGGATAGTATGTGCACACGGCTGAGTTTCGGACTTCACACACTCCATGCCACCCATGCTGCCACCCCCCCCCCCTATTATTTTATCCTCTTCCATACATTATGCGAACATTATCTGATAATTTCCCTATAATTATCACCTCATCACAGCAGTAATTTGGTGTTTGTCCACAGTTCATGCAGTAGGACATGGTGGACATGTTACTGTGATTTCTCCATATGGCCTTGCATTTGGGTTCTGTGGACTGTGTTATGTTGTTATTTGGGAGTCCATGACATAACATGCATTGGCAGTGCGGGTGTGGCACAGGCCTTTAGCAGAAGACTGTAGGCCTTTTGGTAATGATGCAGGACAGCTGTAGCAGGCCATTGCATTCTGTCAGGCCTACAGTCCCAGACTGTGATACACTATAGTCCCCTGGGGTGACAGGGTAGGTGTGCAAGGTGTTCATGCCAATACTTTCTGTCAGTATTGATCCAGTGGTGTGGATGCTGGCAGGGTGCTGCTTACAGCTAGGGACACACCTGCATGGGACACCTGCTCTGCATGCTGCATTCTTTCTCTATTGACATACACAGGTGGGGGTCATATAGTACTCATTCCCAACAGCAGGGATAAGACCAGGGAGGTACCTGTGGGTGGTGGTGGGATGAGCTGGGTGTATGTGTGCTATGGGCACTACTTGCATCTGACTCACACATATGCATGGGGCATTCCACTTATGCTGACTTGTGCAGGGGCCTTTGTGGTCTACCAGTGTTTGGCCAGATAACATCGGTATTCCCTACTACAAGCCCAGATAATGTGCTGCAAACCTATATGTACAATTCCAAGGGTGTGTCCATTTGACAGTTACATATTATGCACTGTCTGTCTGGGGTACTTCTCCCTGTGTACTGCTTGTATATCTGGCCCGACATTCATGCCATGTCTATCTTTCAGAAGGTGACACATATTACTTCCAAGCATTTACTATGGCTTACTGCTGAAATGTGTTATACTGGGAAGCATTGTGTTTGGCACTGCAGTTGTGAGAACTTGGCCCTGTCATCGGCAGTACTGGGCAATGGCCACCAGGACAAACATCACCATGCATGCATACTGACCACTCTCACACAATATACAACACACACCAGCCTAACACACGCAAACCTGCATATTGTACACATGCTACAATCTATCCTGCTACCTTGGCCAGCTCAGGTAATCTGTGCTCTACTGTTATTATACCTACACATAGATATTACTGCATTTCTACATAGGATTGGGGGGGGCACACCTGTGAGTTACTACGTGTCTACATAGGATTGGAGGGCACACCTTACTGTTACTACCTTTCTACATAGGACTGGGGGGGCACACCTGACTGTTACTACATGTCTACCTAGGATTGGGGGGCACATCTGACTGTTACTACATTTCTACATAGGATTGGGGGGACACACCTGACTGTTACTACGTGTCTACATAGGATTGGGGGGACAAACCTGACTGTTACTACATTTCTATGTAGGATTGTGGGGTGGGGGGCACACCTGACTGTTACTACAATCCTACATAGGATTGTGGGGGGGCACACCTGACTGTTACTACATTTTTACATAGGATTGTTGGAGGGCACACCTGACTGTTACTACATGTCTACATAGGAATGGGGAGCCACACCTGACTGTTACTACATTTCTACATAGGATTGGAGGGCACACCTGACTGTCACTACATTTGTTCATAGGATTGGGGGGGGGGCACACCGGTCTGTAACTACATTTCTACATAGGATTGGGGGGGCACACCTGACACTTGTATGAATTTGCTATGACTGTACTGTTATGTCATGTACTCCATTTCATTCTGTATTCTAACCTATCATGCTGACTAGAGGCATATAAGTGTACTACAGATCTTAGGTTTGATTGACCTAAATTTCAGTTTCTGACTTCTTACCCTTCAGAACTAACATCCCACTGCCTGACCTGTTGTAGTCTGTCTGTGTTGGTCTGGGGAGAGGTTACCCATAGCCATCAATCAGAGGCCTTAGCATAGCCTTTGTTTATGTATGTCTACACCTGTCCTGCTGGCTGAGACTGTGGTTGGGTATGTGATCCTCCCTGACTGGCATGTGTGTGTCATATGGACACACATGTGGTCCAGCACATTTCCTGCAGTGAGTTTTGTCACCTTGTCTAGTACTGGCTACTGTGGTGACACCAGTATTTGTTACAGATCTCATGCTTCCACTATAGGTGTCTACTATCTGCTTGCATCCCATTCAGCCACCCAATTCCCTTGCATGCTCACATCCATACCATAGATACAAGTAACAACACATACTACTCCATTCGGCAATTGGTAGAAAGAGTGACTTACCTTGTGGCTGTGCCAGTACTGAAGATGGTGCTGGAGGGCTGACTATGTCAGATGCACATAGTACACTCCCTATACTTGATTAAGCACAGGTGGTGTCATGTTTGGCACCCCTTTTACTGTATGTGTGAGTCAGAGAGAGGTGTCATTTCCTGGGTCCCTACTGTGTTAGTGTATGTGCTATGCATTGTCTCTTTGCCAAGACCAGGGCATACTGGGCACACCTCCTTCTGCCTACTGGGGCAGGCTCAGGTTGTTCCTCCTCCAAGTCACTCTGTGCCTGTGCCATGGGCATCACACATGACCTGGCAGTTGATGGAGGGGAAGCCCTTGCATTTGATGTAGGCCCTACCCTGCTTACCAGGTGGTGCTTTGATGCATATGTGCGTGCAGTCTATAGCACCCACAACCTCAGGGTATTCTGCTATTTGGTGGAAGAGACGCATATTGCTGACCAACGCCTCATGGGTGTTTGGGAAATATATGTGCTCACTTTCATGTGCTGACATGGCATCCAGGAACTGGTGGAGTACCCTGGATGTTGATGCCTGTGAGACCCCCATGATATCCCTAGTTGGCCTTTGGAAGGTACCTGTGGCTAGTATTCATAGGCCTACACATACCTTGGTATCCACTAGGATGGGTTCCCCTCTGTAAGTTCTGTGTGTGAGGCGTGGCCCGCACAGCTCAACAATTTGCTGTAGGAGGTCCCTGTCCACCCTATAGCACTCCACTATCTCCAGCTCATGTAGCTCTGGTAGCTTACCCTGGGTCTGTGCACTCTTCTCCGTCTCCTCACTGTGGGTTGGTTGACAGCATTCTCATCCTCACCACCCTCAGCCTCTTCCACATGTTGATGTATGATAGCTGCTGCAGCCCCGATCATTTTGTTGCTTTTGTTTGTTAAAATTTCCCCACTTGTGTACACTGGTGGTGTAGAGTACATGTGAAAAAACAGAGGGAAAGTTGTGTGCATAGTTTATAGTACTATGCTGGGCTGCTGCCTGTGTAATTAGCTGATTCTGATACATTTCACCTGCCAGTTATGCTAGTTCTCCGTGATTACCTTCCTACTGCTGTTTTCCCTTCCCTTTGCCTTCCTGTTTAAGCTCAGGGGCATGCTGCACAAACACAGTGCTCAAATGTGCACAGAACTGCTATTTCCTGGTTTACTTTTTTTTTTCCTTTAAAACCTGGTGCGCGGCATGCACACCCGCTTAGGCAATGTAAAGAGTGCTAGGCAGTCTCAGACACACCACCTTGCTTAGCTCTGCTAAGCTAAGACCAACCTGAGCCACAGGACTCCAGTAAGCTTACAGTATGCCTGACACACACCCCTATGATGTCAGCTAACTCTTAGGCTTGAACCATGCTATTCCTGCACTTACACATTTGGGTGCTGGCTAGCATTGAGGGGAAATCTGGGATTCAGTATCATTCCCCTCATTTGCACAGGATTGCCTGCTAATGCATAGTTACAGGTCTCACACTGAGCCTTCTCCCTTAGCAACCACTATTCACTGGCCCTGTTGTCTTCTGCCTGTCATTGAGTATAATAGCAAAATAGTGATTTTGGTTAAAATGCTTATTTCAGATTTTTTTTTTATTTTCAGCCCAATCTCATTTGCACGCCACTGCCCTACACTTAAACAGCTGAAATCAGCTAAAAAAATAAAAGTAATTTTTTTTTTGTCAACTGTCTTCCATGCCAGTGGCCATATATTTGGCCGTTGGCATGCTTTACCCATACTATATCTATTTGGAGCTGTCATGGCTCCGTTTTGTAGTTTGCAGAAATGTACTCGGTTACTAACCTAGTACATTTCAGCATACTACACTAATCCTGCACGGCCGGCTGACAGCTTCCTGGATCGCAAATTCACCTCATTTGCATGGTTTTCACCTGCAACTGGGGTAATTTGCATACAGGAGTTGTGTCCGTGCAGGAATAGTGCAGGAGCACGCGTGCACGTTCCTGGATCGCACGGCGGCCATATTGCCTCCAGGAGCTCCTGCACTATTCCTGTACACCGTACAGAGCTTGCTGACTCCAGGGGCATTTGTTTATGACTGGCTGCGATATACTTATTATTTACTAAAAATATTTCTTCATGTATTTGTTTTCATTTTGAATCATAAGATGAATTTATCCACAGTCCTATAACTTTTACAATTGTTGAAGCAGCATACAATTGAATATCAGGGAATCCTACTCAACCATTATCTCAACCTTTTCTGTGCCAATCAGAGGAAACTCTTGGTTTATTAAGATGCCAAACAATTAAGTAGAATATTATTTATCTTCCTCATCAATTTTTTGGTGGCAATAGTACTTAAGATTGTAAGATAGGGAGAATTGGCATCTTAATAAGCATTAATCGTTCTTCCATGGTAAAAAAGAATTTGATCCAGTTGGGGGCTAAACTTAAAAATGTTATCAACAACCTGTTGAAAGTTTGTTTGTATTATTTCTTTACTATTAGACATAATGGTTATACCAAGATATTTCATTTGATTGCTGTTCCAATTGAAGTTAGAATATTTTTCTATGAATTTTTTAATTTTTTTATTAATTAATAATGTACTTGTTTTATTGTGATTTAATCTTAAGTTTAAGATTTCTTCAAACTGACTCATAGAGCTAATTATATGTTCTAATGGATTTTCTATATTTCCCATTGTTAGTAAACTATAATCAGGAAAGAGTTGAATCTTTAGTTAGAAATCTTTTATTTTGATACCATTAGTGTTCTTTTTGGATGTAATACTGTTAGTAAAAGGTTATACCTAATGAAAATTTTGAGTGATAAAGGACAGCCTTGTTTTGTGCCTTTTAGTATCTTAAAGGAATTAGAAAGAAAAACAACTATTTTAACATAAGAACAAGAGTTATTGTATAACTTAGAAATTAATGCAATTAGCTCAGGTGAGAAATTATACACTTTAAGTGTTTTAAACAGGTATGACAAATTAACTGAGTAAAAAGCCTTATCTAAATCAAGAGTAATGATAGAAAGTTCTTTTTTATTTTTATTTGCAAGGTCTGTTAATGTATGTATTCTTATTATATTATCCTGTACTTGTCTATTTAAAATAAACCCAGTTTGATCACTGTTAATTCTTACTGCAAAGTTTAACTGTCAAAGAGCAGCTACATGGAAAGCTTTACTTACTTAAAACTGCAGCAACCCAGCTATTAATAAGATGTTTTTAAACAATCTGTAGCTGAGACTTGGCATAGTCAAAAGATTTTCATAGTAGATCAGCAGGAAGAATTAAGGACCCTACTGACAAGATGAACCCACTTGTACAACCTGTATAAAATGAAAGTAGAATGGCCAAGTTCATAGACTTAAGCAGCTATGGGTGGGGACAGGATCATCTAGCTTCATTCTTAGCAGACATCAAGGAAAATTTTAACAATAAATTGAGCTCTATACAATTAATATGAAATTAAAAATTGAACAGAACTACTTGCAGACTGCTTCCATGTAGAATGTAACCAAATTTAGTCAACTACACCTAAAGACTGCAAACACAATTAACAGTGACTAGTCATTACCTGCATAATTCATTACATTTTACTGAAGTGTGCAGAGGGTGCAAACATAGCAAAAACAGCAATTAAACAGAAGAAATGCTTCTAAATAGCCTACTTCAGTGAACCAACTAGCTGCATTCCAAATAAGCACTGTAAATCAATTTTGTAAATAGAACTAGTACAGTTAATAATGTGATTATAGAAACAGCACTTTAAGGTTCTATTTATGCTACATATTACCTAGTCCCTTAGCTTTCCACTGCATACAGTTACAGAACAGACAGGAAAAGTAGCCGAGTGCAGGAAAAGATAGTAGGCGTCAGGCAGGGCAAGAAAGAAATGCATAGTACAGCACATTTACTGTACACTGACAATATGTACAGCACATTTACTGTACACTGACAATACGTACAGCACATTTACTGTACACTGTCAATACGTACAGCACATTTACTGTACACTGACAATACGTACAGCACATTTACTGTACACTGACAATACGTACAGCACATTTACTGTACATTGACAATACTTACAGCAGATTTACTGTACACTGACAATACGTACAGCACATTTACTGTACACTGACAATACGTACAGCACATTTACTGTACACTGACAATACGTACAGCAGATTTACTGTACACTGACAATACTTACAGCACATTTACTGTACACTGACAATACGTACAGCACATTTACTGTACACTGACAATACGTACAGCACATTTACTGTACACTGACAATACTTACAGCAGGTTTACTGTACACTGACAATACTTACAGCAGGTTTACTGTATACTGACAATACGTACAGCACATTTACTGTACACTGACAATACGTACAGCACATTTACTGTACACTGACAATACTTACAGCAGGTTTACTGTACACTGACAATACGTACAGCACATTTACTGTACACTGACAATACGTACAGCAGATTTACTGTACACTGACAATACATACAGCACATTTACTGTACACTGACAATACGTACAGCACATTTACTGTACACTGACAATACTTACAGCAGATTTACTGTACACTGACAATACTTACAGCACATTTACTGTACACTGACAATACTTACAGCAGATTTACTGTACACTGACAATACTTACAGCACACAGCACCTGTGTAACATTCTTCAGCTATTCATACAGTTACACTCATGCAGTCTGGCTGTCAATGAGAGTGCTCTGGCTTGCTTGTGGTGGTGAATTACAAAAGACAAACATGAGCAGAATGCTTTAAAAGATGTAGTTAACCAACCTAGTGTAGATACATGTGCTTGCATACGTGTGTGTGTGTGTGTGTGTGTGTGTGTGTGTGTGTGTGTGTGTGTGAGCATAAGAGTTGGATTAGAAAAATGGTTGGACAGACAACAGTGTACTGGCAGGAAGAAAACATTTTTAAGGTCTTCTGACTGGTTTGTGAGGTCTAAACATATTTAATTATGGCTACTAGCCGGGCTAAACTGATATAAATGCTGGCCAGCTGTGATATTAGATGTGCTGTTCTCCGGGAATTCTTAACACATTTGAATGGCAACAGAGGGACTTAAACTACTATAATTCTAATAGCTAAGAAAAAAGATCTCCATATCAGAAGCATAGCTGGCTCAACCAGTACCCTATCCCTAAAGTGAAAAGCAACCCTCACGCTCTTCCTTTGAAGAGCAAAAAGAACACTTTGCTGTAATAAGTCAGTTGCTACATTGCAGCAACTGGCTTATTACAATTCAATCAACATCCCCCCAACCCCAGGCTCATATATTCAGGAATAAAAAAAAAGCAAAAGCCACTCCTTCTACTGGTACACCTACAAGGTGGCCAGATGCATGACACCCCCTTCCCCAGCAATTCAGGTCCCATTTCTGTACCTTACCCCTGACCCTCATTCTGCATATTTTATTGAAAAAAACAATTCTTCTTTTAAACTTGTAGCAAACTACTTACTACAAATGTAGCAAACAGCTGCTACAGTTTATACCTTACCTGCATAGAGCATTACTACGTTCATGCTTTAGTTAATAAAAAAATATATTCTTCTTTTAAACTGTAGCAAACAGTTCCTACAGTTTATATCTTGTCTGTGTGGAGCACTACATTGCTCAGGTTTTAGTTGAAACAAAAAAAAAAAAGAGAGAGATAATTTTTCTTTTTTTTTTACTTTTAAACTGTAGCAAGCAGTTGCTAACATTTAGACCACACATGGAGTGTGCTACAGAGCTCAGGTTTAACTGCAAATGCAGTACTGCCTTGTAAAAGAGAGATCCAGAATGGCTGATCATACCCCCCTCCCCAACAATTTGAGCATGAGGCAGTTGCTCTGTTCACCTTGCCCAAGCTACGCCACTGCTCCACATATCATCCAAAGTTGCATGACCGGTAAATTGGATTTATCCAATTCTAACACAGCTTTCTGTCTGAGAAAATGTGCATAACCTTTCAGAGAGAAGGTGTATATCCAGGCATTTACATACCATAGCAGTTGTTTTATTTTTACACACTGAGTTATATAAAACAGTTAAAAAGAAGTTCTTCACATTTTGAAAAAAAAAAGTATAACTTGCATGACTAACTGGAATGCAAGAAAAATAACATTCTGACATGTTGGTTTAAGTAAGGATAAGGTCACATCAACCTTACACAAACTGGAATTCAGCACTGCTGAATCAGAACACAACCAAGGTGTGGATAGTACGTTCATGGTGCTTGAAGAAAAGTCAACATAAGGTATAGTGAGAACAGCTCAAGCTGTAGCTAGGACTGAACAAGTTGGAGCAGCAAACAAGGTAGCAAGAAGTGGAGGATAAGATGGAGCTCCCTGAACTGGGGAGGAAACAGACTAATGGATATAAAATATAAAGAGGCAGACAGAAGGAAGAGCAGCAGGAAATGGCCACGTCAGGAATAATAGCATGAAGATGGTTGTGACATTAAACATATCAACATGACAAGGCCATGCTAGCTGGCCACTAGAAGCACATAGGTAACAGAGGCAACAGCCAAACCCTTGATGCCAAGCTCTATGCTGTATTATTTTCATCATACAGAGAGTGAGATGAAATTAATAGTTTTATTTAGGCATTAGAATGGAATAGACCAAGAGTGCATCCTTGGCTGAAAAGTAAGGCAGTGTATGCATTCAGCAGAACAAATGATAATTATTCCACTGATTATGCTTGAATTAAAGAGCCTAGCATAAATGAATTAAGTTAACCCCAGAGGCTTACAGGTGGAAGTTTACACCTAATCTATAAAGAAGGCATGTGTCAGTTTTGCTGACTTGGTAGTGAAGTGGGCCTTTGCATTCATATATGGATTGACAGAGCTTAAATTGCCACCTAAGAATTACTGGCAGAACTTACTATAAGAAAAAAGTTCAGTCAATAATATATGAGATTCTGCTTGACAGACCAGAACTATGCCACTGTTGAAGAGTTAGGAGTGAAGGCAGATGCGTAATATGTCCAGCTGGACAACCATGAAGACAAGGCCTGGATGGAGTTTCACATGAAAAAAATGCAGTTTAAGATGGGATAAATTTAATCAGAATCCAAATTAAGATACCACTTTCTAAGATTTGAAACTACTGTGATAGTTTGTATTTAGAACACAGCAACTACAGATCTCTTGTGATTGCATATATACTATCTGGGTAGATATAATGGAAATCAGTGGCAAAGGGACATTGCAAGAGACTTAGCCATTGTCAGGCCTGGAGATGGCAATGAACAGCATTTCTTTCCAGGTAGTCTGCCAGAGTCAGAGAACTTTCAGATTCATGTTTTCAATTACCATTGTTCAGAATCATCCTGGACTGGAGAGGTGATTAGGAAATTAAAAACCGGCAGTGGTGGTATCTCAGCAAATGTGAAAATTACTGCACTAAGCCATGAGGTTGAGAGTGGCAGGAGGTGCCCACACCTCTATAGCAGAGGGCAGAGATGTGGCTACTGGTGAGAGCGGCTGTGTAGCAGTGGTAAACTTGAACCTCAGCCCAAGCTAGCAGAACGTACCAGGGTTTATTTAAAAGGAGAGCTGAAAATGGGTAGGGAGGGAAATTTGGCTCAGACACATGTAATGCATCCTATCTTAAATGGTTTGATGGAGTTAGCTAATGTTTTTCAAAAACCCAAAAGAAACAGAACACAGGGACTTATTCTAGAATCCGGCTCTTAAAAGTGGGGACAAGAGGAATACCTGGTTCAACTGCTGCTAATCCCAGTGACCTACTTATAAGGCTTTAACCCATGGCATTTCCTTTTCAGGCTTGAACATAATGCTGATTGACATAGTATCAGTAAAGATGTGGTAAGACACTGCATGCCTTTTGGCAGAAGATGCGAAAGACAGAAAATAATTGTGCCTTTGTCGTCTTAGATAAATAATTTAAGAGTAAAGTCATATATACTTTTTATGCAGTTCAGTATGATTAGCATCATACCAAAAGGTTTATGTTAGTAGTGGCTTACTTCTGGTAAAAGCAGTAGTAATAGTAGTACCAGCAGTAACAGTGGTAGGAACTAGATATCTGTGTATTTTAAGGCTGGAAAGATGGGAAAGACTGTCTGAGGCCTTCCGTTAGGTCTGCTTGGAGAACTGCATAAAATACTCTGGATGGGACCTCACCAGTTTTATTGTACCGAGAAGTGCCGACATTAGTAACATTTTATTCACAGTAATACTTCCTTTTATCCATCCCAGTAACAATCCTCTGCCCCCAGTACGTTTTCCTTCTCAACTACACTGCCTTCATACTTAACTTTAGGCCATCTCATATGAATACCCCTGAATCCCTTTTAATTAATTTATTTATTTATTAATTTGATTTGTTGACTAGGCAAGTAGGATAGACTTAGGATCCTTTTCATCCATGACATAGGCCACAAGTCAGTACAAAATTTCCAAGGCATAGAATTTACTTTAAGATAGTGACAAAGAAATGCAATGCATCTGTTTTCAAACAGTATGAAAAATATCTTCACAGCATAGCATGTGTGTCAGGAACAGTATTTCTTGGCAAATGAAATAGTGCAGTTGTAGTCCTAATTTTAGCACAGTGTACTTTAATATTAGTTGTAATACTTTATATTTTTAGTTTACATTGTCAGCACATAGCAACTGAACAATTTTCTAATGAGTCAAGGACAAAGATAGTAAAAGGAGTTGGAATTAGTGAAATTAAGGTGCAGGAGAGTAGTAATGAGAGTTATAGTGGGAAAATGACCAAGTATGCTAGAAGATAAACTTAGTTTTGAATAGTCCCACAAAATATGCAAATAGAGTAGCTGTTTAGAATCAAGTTCCTTAGTGCTATAGCTATATATGCCTATAAATACAATTATATATTATTATATATTAAAAAAAAAAAAAAAAATATATATATATATATACACACACACACACACACACACACACACACACACACACACACACATAAACACTTCACATGCAAAGCTTGTGGATGAAGAGAGGCAGCAGATACATGCTTATTATCTGGAAATGTATTCTTGTCTAGTAACTCTAAATCCTTTTCTTTTTCTTGTTGTTGTTGCTGCTACCCCAACAATATTTTTACCAACTTCTCTTTTTTTCTGAGGAGGCGCAGTAATTTGCTGTTCTATGTAATGCATTTAATATGATGTGAAACTGACCATTCATCTGATGTCAGGTTTCTTCTGATTCTTTCCATTGACTTTCACATGTACTCTGCCACTGCAGGTTTTGGGATGATTTATCAAAATGCAAACTTTTCCCATCTAATTCCTCTTTTATGCTATTCGTGAAGACAATAAGAGAAACAGTCCTAGTTCTAACCAGCCCTACCTACATTACCTCAAGAAGTAAGTCTTTCTTCTGCTGGATCCTGTTTCAGTGCTACTAACCTCTGCTCCCATTATTCAATCAAAGGGTAAATAGGATCCCACCTTAGAACTTGCTTTTAGGCTAAGATGCTTTCTGAAGTTCTACATGGTACTGTATCAAAAACACTGCCAAATAGATGATTTGCCTCTGTGGCTCAACTATGATCTATTACTTTTGCCATCCAGTCAAAGAATTCTGTAACACTACTCTAACATTGGCCTTTCTGCTACAAACCAGAGCTTCTTTGTGTGTTGTGCTTGTCTGGTGCCTTCTTTCAGAAATCCATGTATAAATTGAAAACTAAACTCCAGCTTGTACTTTGCAGCATTATCATTTCACACACATTTTACGAGGAAGACAAACACACGCACACGCACAAACATGCAGCCTACTCTACGGGTGAACAATGATGTCACGAGCTGTGACATGAGTTCTTCCAGAACATTACTGTGAATCTTCCATTGCTTTGTTCACATTTACTTTAATTATTTACTATCTGCTGATTATATTCTGATATCTTAAAATGAGTGTGTGAATAGTCTAATCAATGAATAATCTGTGAAGGAAAGGGGACCAGCTTGGAATGATTTTATATTTTAATTAACTGTGCAATGTATTGCTGGCTTTCTTTCATAGCACTTTGTGATGCAAGAGAAGTGTTACCCCATGGTATTTAATAATATTAAACTATCAAGTACAAATGGCCCATTCATCTAGGCCATCATTTTGTAGGGAGCTGACAGTATTTTAAAGTAATTCACAAACTCAACAGCAAGCCCAGTAAAGATAAAGAGAAAAAGCTTCCAGCAACAATATCACTGAAGGAAATTATTCTTTTTTAGCTAGGACATAGGATCTGAATTGCCCGGATATAGTAAGCCCTTACTAAATTTAATGCTACTGGCTGTCAAAAAAGCAATTACTAGAAAAAAATCTAAACCAGTTGTAGAATATTGTAAAGTAGATAAAAGAACTGGAGGTGGGATCTTTAGAAAAGGGAGAGTAAATTACAGAAATAAATGGAATATGTGGGAACAATACATGCAAAATAATGTTCAGGAGGAGGAGTGAGGTTTAACGGAAGACAGGAATTGACCAATTTATGTAATGTCAGAATATTTTTAAAAAGGAAACACATATTGGATGAAAACATAAAAAATGTTTCTACTCTTTGTTTTCTTTTATATTAATGTATATGTACCTATCACTGTTTTAGTTGCAATTGAATAAAGATGTTCATAAAAAAAGGAAAAAAATATTAGTGACCAAACTTTAGTTCGTAGCCTGGTAACCAGAGTCTCAGCTGGGAAGGGAAGGGGGGTGAGCACCTGATGACTGGCATCATACCTCTCAACTGTACAGATTTTCACAGACTGTCCAGATTTTTGTCATATTTTTGGTCTGCTCTACAAAAAAATTGTGTTTTTTTTGACAAATCATTGGGATGATCCAAGAAATAAAGTCAGTATATAATGACATGCCTTTGAGTTTCAGACTTCATATCTTTCGGAAAACATATGCTAACACAAATCATGTTATTCTTACAACTTTTTAAAGTTTATAAGAGCAATATGTAAAATGTGTCCCTATTTTTGGGCCTTTGTCCCCCATTATGTCAGGCTTTGTCTGGATTTCTTGTGCTAAGAGGTTGAGGGGTATGACAGGCATTCATCTGTTTATTGTACAAGAGTGTAGTGTCTGGCAGTCTCTCAGGGGAAGCTAGGAAGATTGAAAGGCACAGGTAATGCCAGTGGGGTAACAGATGTCCACAGTGAGGCACATATGTACTTTCTATGCTGATGAATTTCATGCACAAAAAGAGGGAAAACTGGTTGGAAACACATAAAATATAAACCCTGCAGTTTGAATCTGTTATACTCCCCGTTACCTAACTTTCTCCTGTAAAGGTAATGATTAGCGTACTGGTCAAAGAAAGAGCACTCTGAGTTGAAATCAGCAAGAGGGAACAAGCTTTGTCTTAGTGAGGGAACAAAAAAGATATTCTGCAAAGTTTCACAGCCATTTGCTAAATGGTAAAGCAAATTCTTTTCACCTGTAATGTTATCTTGACATCAAATAGATCACTGATTTTCACGGATTACAGAAAACAGGAACCTCTGTGTTATCACATTCATACAGCTTCCAAATGGCATCAGCATTTGTTCTAATTATTACATTCTAGCCTGCAATTTTAACTGCAGAAATGTTCCTCTAGCATTTTAATTCAAAGCCTTTAGATTTTAAATCCATAATTAACAGATTTAATTCTGCTTGACACTTGCCTGCATGGATATTAAATTATTCAACCTTTCCCTGAGCCTGCATGCTCAAAATAAGCAATCTATTTAATTTTTCTACTGTGCTTAATGAAAACATTTAAACTTTTCCATAGTGTCTTCATCTTAGTCAGTAGGGCTGCTAATGACACAAAGGAGAGGCTTCCTGGTGTTACATAATGCACTGAGCTTGTCAGACACTAAAGCAGGTAAATAAGTCTTGTTTTGTCCGGGGCTAGTATTGCTTCATACCATAAGTGCCATGTGGGCAGAGGCTGTTTCTTTACCACTGTGTGCTGTAAGTGCTGTGTGGGCAGAAATTTCAAAAGCTGTTGTTGTGGTGTTTTTAACTGGTTTGAGCACAAGGATTAAAATATATCTTGGTTCTAAAGTTCAAACTGTTCCTGCTATATGGAGCAGTCCAAGATTATATAAGCATCTTTAGAATTGCAGGATTCTGTATATAAATGTATAACAGCATACATGCATTGCTGTATATTTTTGAATAGAAAAGGGTACATTCATTTTTGTGTAGTAGGACAGGTGAACACTGTAGTATAATTTCTATAAAGCAATGATTTTATATTAGGAACAATAAACTTGTGTCTATGCTTCCAGACGAAGATACGGCTTTATAGGAACACAACTTTCAGTAAAAACTCTACCAATGACTGTGTCCTGATAGAAACACTCTTCTTATGAAACATCACAATTTAATTGCAAATACATTTGCCATACAACCACCCTGAACCACCATAAATCAGTATTCATTTTTATTTTATTTATACTTTGCTGACCCCCCCCCCCCATTATTCCCATCAGGCCAGCAGCCTCTGTTACGGGGAGACCAGAGACTGCATTAATACTGATTAGAGGAAATTTGTTCAGGGCACTGAGAAACTTCCCTACTCTTCTCAATAACTGCCATGGGATCACTTACTTCCACCTGGACTACTACAAGCACTTTTAATGAACTATGCATTGGATTTAAAACTGACATTTCTGCCTGATTTCCTGTAAACAATGCATTACCAGTTAATCTCATAATTTCAGAAAAATTAAGCACATCTTTCTTGTGTGAATTTACATTATTCGTGTTTAATGAGCACCTAATGGCATTATGAATAAAATAAACACCATAATGATCAGAAACCGAATGGAAGAGATGGTCAGAGTGCATGAAAGAAGACCTGTAAGACTCCCAGGCAAGACTGTCAAAGATGATAGGAGAGTGACTCTGGGTCAAAAAAGATTGTGACATTTGATACAACATTCCAACAATATTTAAAACATGGGAAAATGGGTTTGGCCATGGTGATTATTGCCTGATGTTCAGTGTGGTCACAATGAATGCATTATCAGTCATGAGTATAGGTGCATTCGCAAGTTATTCAAAGGAATCATATCTGCAAACACTAAGGATGTTTTGAGTGAACAAATTCATTTTCAATGCAATCATTATTTGAACAGAGATCATAATATCTAAACAGAACAGAGTTAAAGACCCAAGTTACACCCACTAAGAAAACACTCAATTATTTTAAGAGACAATATGAAAACAGAATTTGATAGAGTAGACTAAAAAGCCTGTACTGTAAAATTAACAGATTACAACCTTGGTGACTCTACTGAAAGAGTATAAAAAATCCAGGTGCATGTTTAGATTCCAAAATCTTAACCCAAGTTATACATAGAACAGATATTATCAGTTGCCTACAGTACGAGAGACTACTTACAATCTTTTGGGTGTAAAATATTATTTAGTTTGGATGGAGACTCGAGATTTTGGCAAACAAAACTTCATGTTGTACTTTTAACACAGTTGTATGACATTTTACTTATCAGCATATTTTCTGCACCAGAACAAAAAACTCTGGAAAGTTAGTTGAAGGTCATCATGGAGTCTGTTATGTTGCTGTGATGCCATGTCACAGAAAGGCATAATTGTGCAATGCCCAATTAAAGCTGTTACTGCTCAGAGCTAGGCAAAAGCCCTCCTGGAAATGCCCCTGCCTGAATTAAAAATAAAAAAAGAATGATTTCACTGAAAAGATTCTAAACAATGATGTGTAGAGCCACAGTACACACATAAAAAAACAGTGACCATTTGGAAGAATTTGAGAAAAAAATAACCCTAATCCCTACCCCATACCTCCTTGCAATATTGAGCAGAACTGCTCCTATAATTACAAAAATTTGACACATATACAATGCCTCCCTAATGTCTGGTAGTGTTTCTCAACAATTTAAGCATGCCCTGAATAAACATTTTCCCAACTGTACCTTTCCCTAAAATCACCAGATTTCAGACCTATATCCATCCTGTCAGATATAATGGTAAGAAGGCTCCAGTCTGTAATATTACACTGGTCTCACTGGTAAAGACTGTAGGCAGTCCTGGTGCATGTGTAATTCTAATCCCATGTGCTCTATTTTGGTACCTTTTGTCAGGATCAGAATAGCTCACTCTGCCATGCTATTTGGGGAGAGAAGCAAAAATAGTGTACATCATCCTTTAATGGAATACACCTATTCAGCTCTGTGCCAGTAGGAGGGTTGTTAAGCCCCACTGGAGGTAAATAGTGCAAGTGTGTGTGTGTGTGTGTGTGTGTGTGTGTGTGTGTGTGTGTGTGTGTGTGTGTGTGTGTGTGTGTGTGTGTGTGTGTGTGTGCGTGTGTGTATGTGTGTAGAGGCATGATTGCATTGGTCTAGGTGTGTGTGTGTGTTTGTAGTTGCCCGTTGAAACTTTACAAATGGTCTATTAACACCTCTTACCTAAAATCATACAACTGAGTTTTTGTCTACTGATATGGTCTGTTCTTTGTTTTTTTTTTTATTTATTGTATGACTTTTTTATGTTTGTTTTCTTTTGTTGCTTTTTGCATGTGTAATCTCCTTGATTTATGTTTGTTAATTCTTGTTTTTTTATTGGTATATCCATTAAATTGCTGAACTGTAAATGGGTTCACTACAGGCACTCGAGTCCCAAGCACTCAAAAAACACTGTCTTGAAGTCATGGAATTGAGCGCCTTATAGTTCAGCTAGGCTGCATACCTTTGAACTTGAATAAGTGTTTGAGCAAGCAACTGTGAGGGGGGAGTGCTGATTGCGCTCAAACTCAAATATTAGTTCAGGCAAGAAGCTGTGGGGTGGGATCAGGAGAGGGATTTTATTTTTAGGGAGTGGGTTGGAATTTTAGGTTAAGGGAGAAGGAAAGGAGTTTTAAGGTTAGAGAATGACTGGAGAATTTAGGTTTAGTAAGGGGGTTGGAGATTTACATTTAGGGTGCAATCTGGGACTTTAGGGTTAAGGAGGAGAAGTGGAGGTGTAAGGTGATGGACCAAGGAGTCGAGTTGAGAACTGGGTGGGAGTTTTATGTTTGTGGTTTAAGTTCTGGTAGGGCTATGTAGTATACAATATCAGATGTTGGGAGGAATATTTAGATACATAGGTTGTTACTAGGCTAACAACCCGGGGGGGGGGGGGGGCTTTCTAAGCCTATCCAAATTTTCCCAAAAGAATAATGACATCCTGTATCCAAATAGGTCAGTGAGGGCCAGGCATTTATAAACAACCTTTGTTCATTAAGGGACATAGGTGCCAGGCCCAGTGTAAATTTCCTAATTCCCATCCACTTGTCTAGGTTGCACTTAAATTGGATGGCTGGAAAGCCTGTTTCATAGGAGGAGCAGTCTCTGGGACACATATCTGTCTCTCCAGCATGTTCTAAGTCACAGACAAAACTCAGGCCCCTAGACCATTTATTTCTGGTACTGTTTGGCTTATGAATATGCAGGAGATTCATAAGTGTGGGGTCTGCAGATGCCTTGTTAGCCAGGCATAAATCACTCCTCAGCAATCTATAGGAGAATGAGTAGAGTGAAATGCGTTTAAACCACTCTGCATAGGCAGGTTTGTTATGCCTTGTATTCTTTTTATAAAGACATCTGAGGTTACTCTAGTTGCTGCATATACCTGGTCAGGTACATACCGAAGGGTGTATTGTACTCTATGATTGGTCTGATAAGGGCTGAGCACAGTGGGATAATGACACATTTGGAGATAGATGCCATGCCTTTACTTATAAGGTGTGCAACATAAAAGAATTTCCTCACAACTGTGGCCACATGGTGGTCAAAGGTAAGACTACTGTCTACATGACTATCCAGATCCCTGACCACTGGGTTGACTTTTAGGGGTTTATTATCAACATGATAATTAACCAGGATGGATGACTTTCCAAAGGGTACAATTATGCATTTCTTTGTATTGAGTTTAAGACCATCACTTTGGCAGCATTTGTTAGTCAGAGATAGGCCTTCTTGAAGAATACTAGTGTCTGCAGGGGAGTCAATGATAACTCCCAGCTTGCAATCATCTGCAAACATAGTCAGCCATAAACCTTCAGCATTTGCTTCCACTTCAGAGAAATAGGATCCAAAAAGGAGCAGGCCCGATACTGAGCCCTGGGGGGACTCCACTAGTGACTGGCATCTTGATGGAGGTGGCCTCACCTATTTTGACCTCCTGGGTCCTATCAATGAGCCAGTTGGCTATCCAGCAGGTGATAAATGGGTTTATACCTAATTTTTTGAGCTTGTCTATAATGCCTGAGAGGGGTATTGTATCAAAATGCTTTGGCCAGCTCGAAGTAGGTTGTGTGCACAGTCTTGCCCTCATCCATTGCTTTGGTGACCCTCTCAAAAAAGTTCATCAGATTTAATAAGCATTACTTTCCTTTAACAAAGTTGAACTGTGATGGGTCCAGCATTAGTTCGTTACCTGTGTCCTCCTTTATCATGTCTATGATGATTCTTTCCATGGGATAACATATGATGGTGGTCAAACTTATGAGGAGGCAGTTACCTGGATCAGTGGTTGGACCTCCTTTATTTAGGAGAAAGGCTGTAGCCATCTTCCATTCCTTAGGCAAAAACCTGACTATAGCCACCAGATGAAAAATGATTCAATAGTTCCAGAGAGGTTATGTTTCATGCTATTTAGTAAGCATCCCAGGATGTTATCGGGACCCATCAATGCAGTGTTTTGTCCTTCAAAAATGCATTGATGACATATTCCCTAGTAATGGTCAGGGGGACTGTGATATGTGGTATTTTCTTTGTACTATCAGGGGGAATGGGGAGAGAAATTTGCCAAAAGTTGGCAATGGCCTCTGGTTCAGAGTGAGTGATGCCATTTACAATAAGTTCTGTGCATTGCTGAGTACTTCCCTTGAAGTTATGGACATAGCTGTAGAAAGCTTTGTGATTATCTTTTGCCTGAGAAACTATTTTTTCTTCAAATTTAGGCTTTGAAGTATTAATTATCTCTCTTATCTGCCCCTTTAGATTGGTCAGAAGACTTTTAGTATGTTGGTGTTTGTTCCTCCTACACTTGGCCAAGATTTTTCTTTTGCTGTATAAGAGATTGATATTGTGATTTCACCAGGGCCACTTGTCTTTTGAGTTTTTCTTATTCTTAATACAAGTGGGCACAGCTTTCTCTATACAGCTATCAATATGGCTGTACAAGGATTTTGTAAATAGCTCAGCATATGCTATGGTATTTACTGGATATGGGGTGCTTGGAATTTAACCAATGTGTTGTTTACTAGAGAGAGGTTAGCTTTGGAATGGTTCCTAAAGGTTTTTGGTTTTCCTGGTTCCCAATATTTCAAAATCCACAGTGGTACAGCAGTAGCGTTGTTACCTCACAGCAAGAGGTTCTCCTGTTCGATTCGGCTGGAGTGCCTTCTGTGTGGAGTCTACATGTCCTCCCCGCGGTCAAGTGGCCTCCAAAAGACATGCGTGAATGGGCGTGCCTTCGCTGAAGGTTGGGCGTCGGGCTGGCAACTCTGCACTAAAAAAAAGTGACTGCCAATCATTAGCGGACCGGAGTTCCGCTGTGGTGACCCCTAACTGGGAAAAGCCGAAAAGACAAACATTGCAAGCAATACTTCTTTATTTTATTTATTTCAATTTGTTTACTGTGATGGTCCACTGTGCCAATAAGTGCCCATTTTCAGTGGAGGCCCAGGGAGAAAAGCTCCACATACAAAAGAAATGTAAATACAATCACGTTTTCTACAAACCTAGAGAGATAACTTAAAAAAACAGACATACAATTATAATACATTTCTAGCTAGAATAACAAAGGCAGTATACATTATATGCAAAATATATAAAGTACAATATATCCTCTGCTTTGGCTACTGTAGAGTGAAGACAGCAATACTGCCTTATGGTCAGATCTGACAAGTAAAGATATTACATGGGTGAGGAACATTGTTTCCCCATGTTCATGAGTACAAGGTCAAGGATGTTTGTACCCTGGTAGGAGAAATTTAGAAATTATTTAGAAAAGGGTGATCAGGCTAGTGGGAGTTATAGCACTTTGTTTTTCAAGCAAGTGGCAGTGAGCAAGTATACTGTGAGCTAATAGCATGCCCCTGCAAAAATAATTTCTAACTTTGGGGGATTTTTGTAGTTTTCAAACAGATGGTAATCAACCAGTTGTGTTCGATCACTTGCTGTTTGATAAATTTTTTAGATATATGGAAATACATCCACATATATATTGAGAGAGAGAGAGAGAGACAGAGAGACACATTTGATAAAATATTTTTAAAGTCGACATCTGTTTTATTGACATAGTTTGATTGACAAAAGAAAGGGCTAACAGGTTTACAAGATTGCATAATCTGTGATGTTGGGGAATATGACTTTTTCCTGGGTATTATGCAGTCACAGAGTTAGAATAATAATTTAGCAAGGGGGGATGCCCATGCAAAATAAAGATGTTTTTCTTATTTTTTCTTTTAGCCTTGCAAGCATCAAGGTTTTTGCTTGGTGTGTGCATAGTAGTGTGTCATTTGCATTGACAATGTTTTTTGTCTACCTTAGTGACATCAACATTTGGGTCCATCGATCTAATTGAGTAGACCCTTGTATATATTTATATTTATATATCTATATCTATTTATCTACAGACCTATATATTTATTTATTCTGGTGAGTGAGGTAAACAACTACAATAAATAGTTTAAGCTGATGTGCACATTAACACAGCATGCTTTACTTAATAAGTAGTTTAGAAATATAAGGAAGGTTGGACATACAGCTATGATAAGATTAGTATATCCTGCCAGCCGTCACTCCATGCTTTCACCCACCTATTTCCATGCAAGCTTGCCACAAGAATATAGAATATGTCATTTTATTGAACTTTAGACCTGCAACTCTGTATAAACATATTTCTGAAGAATGTGGTAGAACAGTTGAAGAAGCTAGAGGTGATGGAAATGAAGTGCCTGAGAAAGGTGATGGGATGCACACTGTGGGACAGGCGAAGAAATGAGGACATAAGAGCAGAAGCCAAAGTAGCTCCAATTGCAGAAAAGATCAAAGAAAGCAGATTACGATGGTATGGGCACATGTGTAGAGAAGCAGAAGACAATCTGGTGAAGGAGATTTGGGACAGACAGGAAGAAGGTAAGAGGAAGCGAGGGCGTCCAACAAAGAGGTGGATGGATTGTGTGAAAGAAGATCTGCGACAGTCAGGCATGAGTGTTGAAAAAGGCAGGAGAGTAGCACTGAATCGAGAGAGTTGGCGACAGTTAATACGATACCCCGACCCCATGTAAATGGGAAAAAGGGGATGATGATGATGATGATGATGATGTCTTTTGAAGTGAAACCAACTATTTTCTTTACGCCAAGACAGTGCAACCTCTGGATGTGCAGGACATTCCCTTTTGTCCATGCTGGGAATTCATGCATCCTTCATGACTAATTCAGCTAAAATGTCAGTAGCGATTTCACAGGAGAGGCTCTTCCATGCCATCACTCCCTTTCCTTTACTCAGGCTACTGCTACCACCAACCACACCAGTCTAGTACCAAGGTCCCAATTACTATGCATGCTACCAATGTATCTTATTACAGAAACTTGTAGCCAGACAGTCTCTCTCTTAAAATGGCAGATGACAAACGTTACACCTGTGCTGTTACGTTACCCTTATAAAGTAATAAATAAAACACCATCCACAGACTTTTATAATTGAATAAATGAAAACATTACTTAATAGAAATCAGAATACAGTGAAGACTCTTGTCCTTTTTTATAGAGGGCATAGTGTCTCCTGTGGAATCAGTCCTGTATGCTCTGTCAGGCAATATGTATTCCATGATTCAGGAATCCTATCTATTTTCCTAGTTATTTTGTTTATACCTATCTCTTCCCTTTATATTATACCTGTACTATGATTCAGTTATGTATGTACAATGACTTTAAAAGATGAATGTAGATTGTGCTCCTTCTTCTTTTATCTCTCATATTTTCTCTTTTTCAATCCCATCCGCATTACATAGTGCTCTTTCTTACAATGATCCTTTCTTTTTAAAGAAATACTTCTGTCATGCATTTTTTTTCAGTTTTCTAGGCAATTAAATGACCTTTGTAGCTATTCTTCCTTGATACAGCATGCTGGACTACTATAATATATTGTGATAAGAGAGACTTTTCATATAGGCCACACACCATTTACTTACCTCCTCTGAATTGCACAACTTCTCTGACATTTCTTTTTAATGTATTTGTTAATGGGGCAAGACCAGTGGTCGCAAGTGTCCTTTTTCAGGTGTGAGCTGCAAAAACTGTCTGATTAAGTTGATATGCTCAGAGTCATACAGGTTGCAAATAGAAATTGGGGGACTCAAACCCAGGACTACAGGATGAAACTCATTATTTATAGCCTTAAATCTTTGAGCTATACTGTAAAACTCAATTAAACTGCCACACTTATTACAGTCTCTGGTCAGCCTTAGGTCCTGGGGCACGATTGGCCTTAAGTATCTTTCCTGCTTCAGATGCACCTGCTATTTATTCAAATGTCATAGTTAAATAGCCCAATGAAATACACTGTTCCATATTCAGTTTCTGACAGGTGAAGTGTTAAATTCTAGCACTCGGAAAATGAACAAATCTAGCCGAAGTCAATTCCAAACAGTCTGCGCACACCAAATCTCTATTTAACTATTCTGTTTAACTTAATGTCTAACCATATGTATAACCATTGGTTTGTATAACAGTTGGGTGTACTTGTAGCAAAGCCAATATTATTTAACTATGCCTGTGTAAGAATGACTATGAATAACAGTGGTTATGTGTAACTATCAATATCATTTTTCTCTTTGCTATGATATTAAAATGTGAGTGACATTTTAAATTACTTTGTACCATACGGAATGCTTAAAATGACTCTGAAAAAATATACTCTCTTTGGTATTTTACACTGCTGAAAGCTTTGTTTGCTATGCTTCAAGTTGACAGAAGATTCAAAACATCACTTTCTTCTTCTTCAACAAAAACAGAAGGTGTACTGATGAAAGAAAGAAAGCTTCTAGAATATTCACATCCAGTTCTCTCACCTCAGTGTACTCTGATTATTCTTAAAGTATTGTAAACATCAAATTGTGCCTCCTGCTTTTGTTTCAAACAGCCAGCTGCCCATATTTTAGCATGACATTTCTGCGTTAGCTGCATTACTTCCTTCTCTGTAAAGACACGCTTCTCTCTGCATGTCTGCAGCTTCAGTAATAAGAGTGCATGTCCTCAGTAAATAACTCCTTCTCTGCCTCTTTAATTATGGGCACATACCTCTCAACTGTAGAGATTTCGGAGAATATCCAGATTTGTGCCTCATATTTTTTTTCATAAAATTGTGATTTTCTGGCAAATTAGTGGGAAATCTTTAAAGACTGATGTCAGAAAATAATGACAGACATTTGAGTTTCAGACTTCATGCCCTTCAGAAAATCCGTGCTAGTGCAAAACCTGTTATCTATCAACTTTCTAAGTTTGTAAGAGCAAAATTTAAAAAAAGAGTCCCTATTTTGGGGCCTTTGTCCCACTTTTATTTATGGCTTTGTCCAGATTTCTTGCTCTAAGAGGCTGAGAGGTGTGCTTTAGTAACTGCATCTGCAGCCATTTTAACTGAAGAATAGCTGTAACTTAATTAATTGAATAGGCTACCTGCAAATGTGCATGCTATGTTTGCCACCATTTTGCTCATGGTTGTACTCAGGGAACTCCACAATCAGCAGAAAAACCTCCTCTGTTGGTTTTCTTTAAAAAGACTTGTAAGGACACTATGCATGTTATTCTGAGTTGCATGGTTTTGTTTAAGCATGCAGTACCTAACTCAACCAGTCTCTTCCTTTGTTGATCTTCTTGGGTTATTTTTGTACTGAGAAAGACAAGGTGCAAAGTGAAATGAAAATGCAATGGATTTGTGCTGCTCATTGCTTGAGATTCTTAAGTACTTAGTAGGCAGGCACAGAAGTATAGCAAGCAAAGTCCATTTTCCACTCACAAGCTGTTAGTGATACGCCCCCTTCCCCAGACACCTATCACTTAAAATGGACACATCTCTCAAAATGCTGTCCCCCCAACACTTAATAAATAGAAGTATCATTTTCAGCTGTTCCACCTAAAACTATTAAAATATTGTTTTCAGATTAACAATACTGTACCTGTTGTTAAAGGCATTCATTTAGACAGCTGAAGACATACTATGACCTGAAAAAGCCATGTTGATGTGATACTCAAAAAATATGTACTTAGGAGAGTACAGAGTATGCCTAGCTACACCCTTGGGCAGCACCTGGCCATGCAATCCAGAGGACCACAAAAGACCCCGGCCCACTTTTCCTGGTTAAGTGACATACTCAGAGTCACACAGTAGGCAAATGGAGGTTGAGCGAATCAAATCCTGGACTGCAGGATACAACTTAACAGTTGATCGTCTGACTCCTCTGAGTTATCTGCCAGAAATGAGTTTCACAAAGAAGCAACAAGGTATCATGCAAGGCTAACAATAACAAATGCATGTCATTTTTTTAAACGCACTGTTCTCAAACAAGTAATATCAGATCAAAGCATTCGCAGGAATAATGGAGCACCACAACATTATGCATGATTTGTGTAGAGCTGTTTGTTGCTCAGGTCATATACTGTAGGTTTTATATGCTTTAGGTGTGTATCAGTGCGACTTTTGCTGAAGATTTTTACTGTATGACCTGTAGGTGAAGTTCAGCTACTTTGCCTTCAGTAGCAGACTGCTCCAACTTATGACTGTAAATTTTTTCACTCCTGTGGTGTTTGCATCCTCTCCATGGATATGCAGCCATGAAGTTTTCAGGTTTAAGTAAGGGAGCAGGGAAACAGTGTTGGGGAGCTTACCCCCTCTACAAAAATTATAATTAATTTTGCACACAATGCTAGTTTCATGATGATATGAGTCAGAATGTTTGTGTTCTTAGTGTCTTTGTACAGCCCCACAACAATGAAGGGCAGCAAAATGGCATAAGGATACCAAATAGTGCGCTTTAATAATATTCTGCAATGGACCAAACTTGGAAGACCAGACCAAAATCAAGTAGAGTTTCCATGACAAACCATAAAGCACTGAAAAAAATTGAAAAGTATAACAGTAACACAGTCACAAGTGTGAAAGAGTGAGTGCCCCATACAGGAGATGTGTACGAAAGTAGAGTGAATGAATCATGCAGGTCAAAAGAATACTCACATAAAAGCAGGATGACAGAATAAAGATTAGAAGACAATGACTGGCACAGTGTGCCAAGGGATCATAAATGGTTGGACAGCCTACTGCAGGGATAATAAATGGTTGGACAGCCTTCTGCAGCATGCAAGTTAAATAGGAAAATACGCAGGGAAACACAACAGCAACTGGATTCCAAGGTACTTTTGTGGCCTGACAGTGCTGGTGCAGGACCATATAGAGCAGCAGCAGAGACCAGAGCACTGCAGAGGACTAATGTCCAGTCAGGCACAGGGCAGTAGAGATGTGCAGGTGTTCTGACAATGGAAGGGGGAGCTCACAATGTGACATGTGCATGGGCACAGCTACATGTAGACAGAGTGCAACAAAGACACTGAACCACACATGCAGTGAGGCAGCTCTGTACACATGCAAAAAGGCACATGGCAATGTGGAGACAATACCAGGGGATCCTACCAGAAGAAAGACTGACATGTATGCGAATAGTGGTCTTTAGCTGAAATATGCATTCATCAATGGAAGTCACTGAGCACATTTTTTCTAATTTTATTTAAACATTTGTTAACAAGCAGTTTGGCTGGCCCACACACCCATTTCAATCAATTGTCAGTTCAGTGGTAAGGGATACGTGTGCAAACATGCGAAACTTCACAATAATACAAAACTTTAAACAATGTAATCATTCCAACACAGTAAATTCATAGCACTGTGCAATAGTATGGATACAGTATGTCTATAGCATAAATGTGTAGGAACGACAGAGCTGATTATTTTAAGTCCTGAGGTGTAGAGGGCAAAGTCACTTGTATAGCAAGTATGGCATGGGACTTGTCTTCTACAGAAAAAAGATGTAGTCCTAAAAAGAAAGTTGATCACTTTGCTTGTGATTAACTCACTTTTCAGGTAACTTTATTTTTAGGGAACAGCCAAAAATCCTAGAAGAAGGCACACAAATGTGCCATAACATTATAGTCTAATGTGGATAGTACAGCTCCAGTAATACAACCCATGGGACCTCCAATGTGTATGTCATGTCTGTACAACCACATATGAGCAGCAGAAATGTGTAAAGCAGTACACTCTGCAAACCCAGAGGCTCCCTTCACTCTGGAATAAAATCCAAGTCCAGGTTAGGCAGAGTCCCTCATTGACTCTCTTCAAGAGGAATCTTGATGAGTGGATGGGGATCATAGGTTTACCCCGGGTATCACTCCTGTGTCACTGTTAGACAGAGGCACAGTATACTAACTTCGAAAAAGGGCATAGCAAAATTAATTTAAAATGGGTGGCGAAAGCCAAACATACTCTGGCTAGGCTTATAAATGCCCTAGGGCAGATAGCCTAGTATGAACCTATGAACCTAAGACAGGCAGCTTACATCCTTCTAAGTTGGAAACTGCTGATTGAAGTCTCAGTATCTGTTATTCTAAAAGTGTATTAGTTCTTGTTTAAGCACTTGGGCTTCAAGCCAGTTATTTTACATTAAGAAGGTTCGTGGTCTGCACTCTTGTGGGAGGAGAGGCTGGACTCTGCCCTTCTGAGCTGGGAATTTCTGATTAAAGGCTTATAGTGCCTGCATATTTGAACTGTTTCTTACTGAAATTGGTGTACATTGTTTGCTGTAACATAGACTAGATCCAGGCCTGCTGAATCTAGCTTTGTTTGCATAACTTGAGCACTAATCCAGGCCTTCTTAAAAGTATTCAATTGTATTTATTACTGCTTGGTAGTAACCTGATTAAAGTGTAGCTATCATTCTAAGCCTTTTGGTTTAAGCACTTGGGCTTCAGACCAGTTGTTTTACATTAAGAAGGTTTGTGGTCTGCACTGTTGTGGCAGGACAGGTAGCTTACATCCTTCTAAGTTGGGAACTGCTGATTGAAGGCTCAGTGTCTGTTATTCTAAAAGTGTATTAGTTCTGGTTTAAGCACTTCGCTTCAGGCCAGTTATTTTACATTAAGAAGGTTCGTGGTCTGCACTCTTGTGGGAGGGGGAGGCTGGACTCTGCCCTTCTGAGCTGGGAATTTCTGGTTAAAGGCTCATAGTGCCTGCATATTTGAACTGTTTCTTATTGAAATTGGTGTGCCTTGTTTGCTGTAGCATAGACTAGAGCCAGGCCTGCTGAATCTAGCTTTGTTTGTATAACTTGAGCACTAATCCAGGCCTTCCTTTTTGGAGAAGGTTCCCCTGCACCACAGTGGCAGGAGTGTGCAGTTAGAACATGTCTGATTGAAGACTACAGGAACAGGGCTCAGTTTTGAGATTTATTTACTGGTTAATTGGGTAATTTGTTTAAAAGCCTTTTCTGATTGCTTGTAGTCATCTAAAGCTGTTTTAAGTGTATTTTTTACTTGATGTAGTAATTTAAACCTGTTTTAAGTGTATTTTTTACTGTTTTTGCCTTATCTTTTCAAAAAAAAAATTTTCCTTGTTTCCCACCTTTCTAAGCTAGTATAGTCCAGTTTTCAGGCTAGTGCTGAATTCAGGGCTGTGTTACAATTTTCTGAGTTGTCCATACCTTACTTGGATAGAGGGAGGTTTCTCTGTTCACCTGTGAGAGAGGGAGCTTTGAGCAGCCATCTCTCCCTGGAGGAGTGGTTCCAGCCCAGAAGTTAGTGGTTTATAGGCCATTTTGGGCTAATTTCTATCTCTTTCATTTCCCTGTTATAAAAGCCACGTTTGCACAGTTTTGCACATCTAGGCAGCACTGGTTAGCTAGGGCTAAGTTTATCCTGGCTCCACCAAGTCTCCTCTTCAGTGTTTCCCTTGAAAGTAGTCTAACTCTCAACCTAAGCACTTAAAAAGCATCCTACAGTCCAGCACTTGCTCAGAACTAATAGCAAGCACTAATACACCCCGACACTTGATTGCCCAGCAGGACAAGGCTCATTATTCACCCCTCACCAACCAAGCGACTAAGCAGCTCACCCTACTATTCAGGCATGACCAAAGGGCAATTTCAGGTATACTCTCCAGTCCAGCTGGTGAACCTGGGTACCCTGAGGCAATGTTACAACTGCCTCATGTACACAGACAACCCTCTCCTCCTACCACAAAACATTAACATATGCGAGAGATGCAATTATATAGCTAAATTGGAGGCTAAGCTCTCTCCACCCAAGATTGGAACAGGCAGTCATGAGGAGAAGGTTAACAACTGCACCACACCTCCAGCCTCACACAGACATACTAAACCAGCACTGGCAAAAAATACACATAAATACACAAAATCATACTCGGAGGCTCTAAATAAAAACCTACAAAAGCATCACAGACCTCCAAAGCAGACACCCAAAAAACCTGCACCTCCCGTCACAAACCAAACAACACATAAAACACAAAATCAGTGTGCCGCACAATCACAGTCCTTAAGACGAAATAACATACCTAACACACTAGTAATAGGTGACTCTATAGTCAGGCACACTGATGTCCCACTCACTAGGCTGGACAAGGAGAAGGTTACTGTTAGTTGCCTGTCGGGAGCCAGAATCCGCCACATAACATAAGCACTCAGGTCACTCCAGAAAAGGTCAAGTATGACTCTGTCATTGTTCATGTTGGTGTGAATGACCTGTGACGTACCTCCCTGGACTACATGAAAACAGACATGGAAGAGCTCTCTGATCATGTAGCCCAGGCGGGTATGACCCTGACCCTGAGTAGCATCCTTGCCCTCACCAAAAATGATACCGCAGTATAAAGAAAAAATGATCAATTTCAACAATTGGCTAAGCTTCTGGTGTCATTCAAAGGGGATCCAGTGTCTGTCAGCCTGGGTCGACATGCTCGACAAGCCTCATTGCTTCACAAGAGACGGCTTGCACCTGTCACCCCTAGGCTTTCGAATACTGGCCAAGGCTCTTGCTGCCCCCATAGTGCCTTTTTTAGGCAAGGCTCGAAAGTCAAACCCACCTCCGTAAACAGCACAAATAAAAAAATGAGGGTTATGCTACTCCACGCCAGGAGTTTAAATCTCAAAATGCACATGCTCGAAGCACTCCTCAGTATGGAGAACATTGACATCTGTGCTGTAACTGAAACCTAGTTCAAGGCTCCACAGAGCACCCCAGCACTACCAGGCTAGAACTCATACCACACATTTCGGCCACAGAACATGGACCGAAACACAAAAGGAGGGGGTGTATCCATATTCATCAAGGATACCTACACCTCCAGGTTAGTGGCACAGCATGATATCTCCGAGATCATTCATGTGCAACTAACATCGGGCAAATCTGCAATGCAAATTGTGGCCTGCCACAGATCACCCTCCATGACCCAGGACCACCACTCCACCTTTCTGGAGACACTGAAAAACATGAAGATCCTACCAAACACCCTGATATTGGGTGATTTCAATTACCCTACCGTTAACTGGGAAAACTACTCAAGTACAAACTCCCAGGACCAGTGCTTCCTGGAATTTATCAACTCAAATGCCCTAGATCAGCTGGTAAACTCCCCTACCAGAGGTGAAAACATATTGGACCTGGTCATCACCAACATGGGCGACAGGTGTTCCACACCAGAGGTCAACCCGTCACTGGTTAGATCAGACCATAAACTAATCACTCTGGATGTCCACACCACACCACCATCTCCAACCAAGGAAACCACAGTGAAAAACTTTTCTATAGCAAACTTCACCTTACTTAAGACAGAGGTGGTAAGTTTCACAGCCCCCCACTCTAAAGGATAACAGTGTCCAAGATGCAGGAATCCTTACAAATGCACTCTATGAGCACCTACAAGGATGCATGGATCATGCCATCCGTAGCAAAACCAAGACTCACTCCCCTAAGAGAAGGAAACCAGTCTGGTGGACCCCTGCCATAAACAGGCTATACAATAGAAGAAGGAAAGTAGTTCAGAAAAAAATCAAATTCCAAGAAGGAAAGACATCCCTGATCAGTATCAGTAAGAAACTAAGGTCCCTCATAAAATCCTCCAAGGCTAACTTTGAAAGAAAAATAGCCAAGGATTCGAAAGATAACCACAAAGCCTTCTTTAGCTATGTCAAGAATCTAAGTGGCAATTCACAGATATGCTCTGAGCTAGTACAAAATAGCACAAAATATACTGAACCTACTGATATTGCCAACATTCTGGCAGATAGATTCAGTGCAAACTTCACCCCCCTCTCACCCCCAAAAGGGCTTACAACAATACCGGAAAAGTGTAGTGCCCCAGAAATCACAGATGCACAGGTGAAAACAGCCCTTTCAAAAGCCGAAAGCACAGCATCAGTGGGGCCAGATGGTGTCCTAGGCTGCGTCTTGCACAAACTACAGAACAAACTAACCCCCCACCTAAATGCACTGTTCAGCCACAGCATCTCCACAGGCTACGTGCTCATAGAATGGCACACAGCAACAGTTATTCTGCTCCACAAAGGTGGGGCCACAACTGACTCTGGTAACTATCACCCCATAAGCCTGACTAGCCTGGTCTGCAAGGCTATCAAGCGCATCATCATGGAACTAATTAACAAAGACATTGGGAACCTCCAAACACTTGACCTGACCCAGTTCTGCTTTGTTAAGGGCAGATCATGCCTACTAAACCTGGCTGACTTCTTCGAGACAGTCACCAAGGCCATAGATGAGGGGAAGGTAGTTCACACAGCCTACCTTGACCTCGCCAAGGCTTTTGATATCATTCCCCACTCAGGAATTATAGAAAAACTCACCAGCCTGAACATAAACCCCTACGTCACGAGAAGGGTTGCCAACTGGCTTACAGACTGAACTCACATGGTAAGAATAGCGGGCTCCATGTCTGACTCTAAAACAGTCACAAGTGGTGTCCCACAAGGTTCGGTCCTGGTACCCCTACTGTTCGGCATATACTTCGCAGAAGTACAGGCAAACACCAAAAACCAAGTTCGCCAATGACTGCAAACTGGGAGCCATAATTGACTCTCCGGCTGACACGGACATTCTCCAAAAGGGCCTTACTGAGACGGACACCTAGTGTCGAAGTCATGGTCTCAAGCTAAATGCCAAAAAATGCATAGTCATCCCGTTTGGGAAAAACAAAACACCCATGAATTACCACATAGGTGGCAGCCCCCTTAATACAGAAGAGGTAATAAGAGATATGGGGACTCTGGGGACTCAGGTAGATAGTAATCTCTCCTTTGACAATCATATTGCCAAAGTAGTTAGGAAATCCTTCTATGTAGCCCATCTAATTACTAAAGGGTTTGCATCTAGAAATAAAGAGGTTATACTGCCCCTCTACTCGTCACTCATCAGACCCATCATAGAGTACAATGCCCCATTTGGGATGTACCTCACAAGACACTTCCAACAGCTGGAAAGACCACAAAAGTACCTCACCAAGAGGATTACTGGCCTCAAACATATGTCCTATGCAGCCCTACTGGAAAAACTCCAGCTATACTCAGTCGCATATCACTTACTCAGAGGTGATCTCTGCCTGACTTACAAAGCCATGTCCAACTCAGAATTGATGGACATGCTCCACCTAAAGAAATCCAAGTCACTGCGAGCCATTCGCTCTAGTAAGCTAAACCTTGCTACAACAACAAATAGAACATGCTGGAGGGATAGATTCTTGTCACAGAGACTCCACATGCTTTGGAACAAAATTCCTAACTACATTAGGCAGAGTCCCTCACTAACACTCTTCAAGAGAAACCTTAACGAGTGGATGGGTAACAGAAAATACACCCCTGGGATCACTTCATTGGCTCTTCTCAACAGAGGCTCAGTTAATTAATCAATGGGGCGGCGAAAACTGACACACTCTGGCTAGGCTTATAAATGCCCTCAGGCAGATAGCCTAGTACCTACCTATGAACCTATGAACCTAAAATGAGGGAGAAAAAAGCAAAACTCATTTATAATGTCTTGGTAATTTCATATTACAGAAAAACAAACTGCATTCCAGGAGGATAAAGACACTGAAAAACAATAACACAGCAGTATAGCAGCCTCCATGGCATTTTGAGATAAAATAAATTAAACTATAATAAGAAATTCAATTTGAATGTGATGTTAAAAACAACAAAAAGCAATGGGGCATACCAAGACTTATCAAAAAGAAAAGAAAGGGAGTGAAAAGGGAGACAGCAGTCCTCATTAATAGGTATTTCTCTCCTTTTGCAACAGAGAAAGGGGAAATTCTTAAAAGACACAAAAGCAATTCAACTAACAAGTGAACCATACCAGAGTTTTTTATATATGTTTGGGTTTACATGAACTTGTAAAATTAGAATAGGATAGAGCAATGAGGCTAAATGAAATATCCTAGTAAATGAAAAACCATAAAGATCATTTATGAAAGATAACTGAATGTTTAACAGCCAGTATGGAACAGGCTCCATATTGCTTAGATTCACGGAGGAAAAGTAATGTCAATTTAGTGACTAAGGCAGGAACTGTTTGGTGGATATGCACAAACAGCAAACATATGTTTTTCTTTCTGCAAGTTTCTCATACTGAGTTAACATTTTTGTTTTCCTGCCAAAGACCCTATCTGTATGACATGCAGCCAGGGGGTTTGAGAAACCCCCTCCTGCCAAGGTCCTCTCTTGAGGGTTATTGCTGAGGTTATTATAGACAAGAGAGAGGGAAAGAGTACTCTCAGTGAAGAAGTATGGTTCCAGAACAAATGGTGTGTGCAGAGGTAAAACAAATTAAATCTAGTAGATACTCTTTAACATCTCATACAACTTCCAGCTCCTTAAACCATCCACGGCATGACATTTTTCTCAGGAGCAATTGAAGGATCAAATCTAACTTCATCTTTCTGGCTGTTGCACCTCACTTGACTGAAATCACATCTGATCACCCTCCTTTGTCTTGTAAAAGATGAGCTCACACATTAACTCCATACATACAGGTATGGTAAACACCACTCTTAGACATGGCTCCAGAGTTAAATCGAAGTATCCTTATTCTTGGCAAGATCTTGCTTTTTTAACTGAGCCATGGGGGGGGGGGTCAATTTTTTGTGGGGGTGGGTATCTTCCCTTCTCAGACCTACTTATTGAGGGAATACAACTAGAAGTACAAAACCATAGACAACATAACTGTAATGATTACTACAGGGATGGTGCTTCATAAGATAAAACCTACTGACTCTGTGGGTTACCTGGGAAACTTCCAAGCTTGTGTGTGGAATGATGTAGCTACAGGAAAGGCATGGTCTGGAGGAACAAGCTGGCTGATATGAACGTTAGTGGTGAATTGTTTTGGGGCTTCTGTTCTTGGCAAGGACTGCTTATAATGTACACATTGTTCAAACATGAGGATTCTCATCAGTATACTTGATAACAGTGTCTTGTGCTAAAGTCAGTGATTAACACTACAATCACATCATCGCACATGTGTCCATATGTTGTTGTTTGTCTCTCGGCTTTTCCCGGTTAGGGGTCGCCACAGTGGAACTCCGGTCCGCTAATGATTGGCAGTGTTTTTTTTTTTATGGTGTCGAGTTGCCAGCCCGATGCCCAACCTTCCCATTCAACGCATGTCTTTCGAATGCCCACTCGACCACGGGGAGGACATGCAGACCCCACACAGAAGGCACTCCCAACCCAAGCCGAGAACTGAATGGGAGAACCTCTTGCTGTGAGGCAACAACGCTACCGCTGCACCACTGTGGAATTCATGTTCTGCAAAAAATGGGTCAGGAGTGGGATTCTGCTGTAAACTGATTATCATATGGTGTTGAGTTGGGTCAGACAGCAGGACAGGTAGCTGGGCAGGTTCAAGAAATCAAAATGTGCTTTATATATACCCTGGGAATGACAAGCTGATGCTATTTTGTGCAATTTTGCCTCCCACATCCAGAAGAGATTTTCTTGTATGTCTTAGGATGCCAGGGATGTGGAGTCCAAACCGACCCTGCTCAATACTTCAACAACTGAGGTGCTCAGAAAGAAATGTGGCAGTGAGGTAGTTGGTGCTTGTTATTGCAATAATACTAGCACCTGCTGGCAAATGCCACTGATGAAGGAAGCCATCAAGATTAAAAAACAGGCCTTCAGTGCAATGGAAGAGATGGGGGTGGGGCCTATATTTTAAGTGACTGGTACTAACAGGACAGGGAGGCAGCAGCTGTTGCAATCACTGACATAAAGGCAAGATGAAGCAGGAGTTTTAAGTAGCCATAGAGAATGGCCTTTACATGTCCTCAAGAGAGCAGACCATCTTCTAATATTGCCCAGGTGTTTCTCAGCAAGGGTAAAGAAAAAAAGTGAAAGTGAAATCAGCACCTTGTGTGTGCGTGTGTGTGTGTGTGAGTGTGTGTGTGTGAGTGTGTGTGTGTGTGTGTGTGTGTGTGTGTGTGTGTGTGTGTGTGTGTGTGTGTGTGTGTGTGTGTGTGTGTGTGTGTGTGTGTGTGTGTGTGACTGTGTATGTGGTCATGGTCCTCAACCACAAGGGAAAGACAAAGCGTGATGGAAAGGAGACTTCATCCAACAGTCAAACAGTCGAATCTCTGGTGCAGGATGGCTAATGTTGATTATGTTGTGGGCATGCAACAGTCGATGAATATGTATGCACTTGCACAGATGTTTGATGGGTCATGGGTTTGTCAGTACTGCCTATGTGTATTTTGTAGACCTGGAAAGAATATATGATCTCGTACCTCAGAACCTCAAGTGAGAGGTTCTAGAATAGTTTTGGCACCCAAGGCCACTGGTAGCTGCTATTCAAGCCCTGTATTCTCTGAGCCAAGAGTTCTGACTACATTCTCAATGTTAAATGAAATATGAGAGAAGGCCTCCACCAAAAGTATGTTTTGCCTCCCTTCCAATTCAGAACTTTCATGGGCAGGATATCAAGGCACCGCCAAGATCTGGACTATATCCATTTTGCAGAAGTAAAGATTCCATCTTTGCTGTTTACAGATGAAGCTGTTCTTTTAACTGGATGTGATCTCTGGCATGCAGTAGAGTGAATCACTGCTACGTTTGAAGCAGTTAGGATAAAATCAACATCTCCAAATCAGAGGTCATGGTTCTGTTCCACAAAAGAGTGGGTTGCAACCTGCAGAAGACAGGGAGGCAGCTGCCTATTTTGGAGGAGTATGAGTGAAAGTAGGGGGATCAGGAGACTGACCAGCAGATGGATGCAGTCGTGGCAACACTAAAGGAATTTTAATGGACTGTGATGACAAACTTGGACACAGGATGAAACTCCAAGTTTACTAGCATTTCTATGACTTAATCCTCATCAATGATCATGAGATTTTGGTACTGAGCAAGAGGATGAGAGTGGATTGAAGTAGCAGAAATGATGCTTTTCACATGGAAATTGAGATCATTTTCTCTGATCATAGGATGTTACTAGGCTAATGGTCCTAGGGCCCTAACAAGCCTAGCCAAGTACTACCCTTACTTCCATGATCAGCACATATTACCTCTGTCCAAGAGGGATACAGGTGGAACCCCCAGGATGAATTTATGGTTACCCATTCAATCATCCAGATTGTGTTTGAGGAGGACCAATGAGGTTCTCTGTTTGACATGAAGTGGGAGTCTGTTCCAAAGGTATGCTAACCTCTGGGAGACAAATCTGTCCCTCCAGCAGGTTCTATTAATGTCACATACCAAATTAAGGTCTTTAGAGCAAGTAACCCATGTGTCATTTGACTTGTGGATATACAGTATTTCCAATAAAGCAGTGTCAGAGATTACCTTATATGCAAGGCAGAGATCACCTCTGAGTAGTCTGTATGAAACAGAATAAAGTGACAGTGATTTCAGATGATCCACATAGGACAGATGCTGAATACCTTGAATTTTCCTTGTGTGGAACTTTTGTGGTCTCTCCAGTTGCTGCAGGTGCTTGGAAAGGTACATACCAAAAGGGGTGTTGTACTCAATTATTAACCTGATGAGGGAAGAGTACAGGGAGATTATAACTTCTTTTTTTCTGGAAGCAGTGCTTTTACTTATGAGATGAGCAATACAGAATGCCATTCTTACCACTGTGGCGACATGGTGATCAAAGGTAAGATTGCTGTCTGCCTGTGTGCCCAGGTCTCTCACTACTGAGTGTGTACTTAGGGTGTTGATATTGATGTGGTAGTTAGCAGGAACATCACTCTTTCCAAAAGGGATGATAATACATTTTTTGTATTGAGTTTAAGACCATGACTTTGGCACCAATCATTTGTTTGTGTAAGACCCTCTTGTAGGATGTTGACATCATTTGGAGATTTTATGTCAGCTCCCAATTTGCAGTCGTCAGCAACCTTTGTCAGTCACAGACTTTTAGTTTTTGCTTGTACTCCAGACAAATAGATTCCAAACAGTACAGGTCCCAGGACTCATCCCTGTGAAACACCACTGGTTATAGGTCTGCTGTTGGAGGTAGATTCCCCTGTTTTGACTATATGTGTTCTATCAGTGAGCCAGTTAGTGACCCATCTAATGATATAAGGGTTGATACCTAGCTGGGTGATTTCATCAATGATGCCTGAGTGGAGGATAGTGTCAAAAGCCATGGCTAAGTCTAGGCAGGCTGTATGCACAGATTTCCCCTCATCCAGGGCCTTGGTGACTGTCTCAAAGAAGTCCACTAGGGTTAACAGGTATGATCTCCCTTTGACAAATCGAAACTGAGTAGGGTCAAGTGTTTGGAGATTACCTATATCTTTGTTGATAAGGTCCATGATGATTCACTCCATGGCCTTGCAGATAAGGCTAGTCAGGCTAATAGGTCTATAGTTCCTGGAGTCAGTGGAAGCACCACCTTTGTGCAAGAGAATAATGGTGACTGGTTTCCATTCAGCTGGGACAAAACCAGTACTTAGACTATTACTGAAAACAGTACCTAATGGTGTTGCTAATTCTTGTTGGAGCCCATGTAGGATGCAGCCTGGGATGTTATCAGGTCCCATAGATGCTGTGTTCTTGACCTTAGAGAGTTTGTTAATGACCTGCTCTTTAGAGATACAAGGTAGGGGACAGGTGGTAGGGATGTCAAGGGGTACGTGTGGTGGGGACAGGGGAAGACGTTTTAACAGAACCTGTTGGCCAACAGGTTAGCTAGATCCACAGGCTCAGTATATGTGGTATCATTAACTACCAGTTTTATGCAAATCTGGACCTTTCCTTTTAGGTTACTGATTTAACTAAAGAATGCCTTATGGCTGTCTTTAGTTGAGGAAGCTAGTTTGGATTCATAGTTTGCTTTGGAGGACTTTACAAGAAGTGTCATTTGCTTGTTTAATCTGAGGAGGGAGTGTTTCCAGTTTAGGGCTTGCTCCCTCTTCCTCTTAGACAGGAATGTATTCTTATTGTAAAGCCTGTTAACGGCAACTGTCCACCAGTCAGGTTTGCTTTTCCTTGAGGAGCTTGTTTTGGTCCTATCAGGTACAGCTGAGTCAATGCAGTTATACAGGTGTTTGTATAAAGCATTGGTGTAGAACTCAGCATAGTTGCTGGGTCTATCTAAGGAGAGAAGTGCAGTGTACCTATTTATACCATCCCATAAGAGGTTATAATCTGCTTTGGAGAAGTTTTTTAGTTTCGTTGCTGCTCGGGGGGGGGGGGGGGTGTCAACCAGCTGATCCAGGGCACTGGAGTTAACAAAGTCGAGGAACATTTGGGCAAGTGAGTTTGAGCATGAGTAATTTACACAGTTAACAGATGTGTAGTTAGAGTCACCCAAAACCATGGTGTTTCAATGTATCCTGATAGACTCAAGTAGATCCAAAAAGGCAGAGTGGGTGTCCTGATTCATGCAGGGGGCCTTGTAACTGCCAATGACTTGAATAGGTGTCCTGTCCTACCAACAGTTAATTGCATCTGAAGTATGTCCAGGGAATCATGCTGTCTAACCAATCTGGAGGAGTATTTATCTTTAATAACTATTGCTACACCTCCTCCTTTAGTTTTCATGCCTTCAGTTTGTGGTCTGAACATGTGGAATCAGGTGTAACCCAGTATGGATGGGGTGGTCTCCACAACCTTGAACCATGTTTCCGTGACTGCACAAATGTCTGCGTCTTCCAAAGTGAGGACTGCTTCCAGTGAGTGCAGTTTCATTTTAAGACTCCTAGGGTTTAGCAGCATAACCTTGAGGTTGTTTTTAGATGGAGTTTTTATGTCAGGAATTTTGTCCTTGAGACACTGCCTAAAAAAGGCACTATGGGGGTGGCGAGGGCCTTAGCCAGTAGCTGAAATCCCAGGGGTGACAGATGAAGACCATCTCTGGCAAAGCATAGAAGTCTGTTGATAATATCATCCCAGGCTGACATATACTGGATCCCCTTTGAATGACACCAGAAACTAAGAAAATTGTTGAAGTCAATAATTTTTTGTTTGTATTGAGGTATCGTCCTAGGCAAAGGTAAAATGCTGTTTAAGGCTAGGGACATACCTGCCTGAGATACTTAATCAGAGAGCTCAGTCATGTTTCTCTTCATATAGTCCAGTAAGGTACATCTCAAGTTGTTCACAGGGCCTATTGTTGAGTGACTTGAGTGCATGTGTGATGTGGTGGATCCTGGCACCTGATAGACACCTGACCGTGACTTTTTCATTATCCAGCCTGGTGAGAAGGACATCTGTGTGTCTCATGACTGAGTCACCTATGACTAAGATGTTTGTTTTTGTGTTATGCCTTTGGGGCTTGACTGGTGAGACACTGGTGTGCTATATATTATGTGTACTATTTTCTGCAGAGGATGTATTATGTGAATCATGCTTGTGTTTGTGTTTGGGAGGTCTCTGATATTTAAGTAAGCTTCTGGTAATGACCTCCACATATGTAGGTTTATGTGCTGTTGGTTTGGTAGGTGCAGGAGGTGAGGTTTGCATGCTGACAACCTGCTTAGTATCAGATGAACTGACCGGTGATCGAGAGAGCCTGGATTCTAGGTTCTTGATATAGATGCATCTCTCATATAATGAATTTGTGTGGATTAGAATAAGTGGGCTGTCAGTGTACATGAGGCAATTGCTACATTGCCTCAGGGTGCCCATGTCAACCAGGTTGGTTGGAGAAACTGTGGGAAATTGTCTGTCCATAATGCTAAGTAAGTTGATGTGGTCAGAAAACAAGTAGAAGACAGGAGAAGTGGACAAAAAAAATGCAAAGGGCTAATGAGTAGGACGTGGGATGGTACCTCAGGAGCTTCACTGAATGTATCATTTGTCAGTGAGGGGCAATCACGAGAACTCACCGATGGAGCACCAGCAGAGTACTAAGCGAAAATTTGCAGGCAGAAGTGTTTGTGTCTAAAACCACCAATGGTGCCCACGGCTGCTTGGCAGTGAGCGATGTGCAATCAAGTGCAAACCCACATAAAATCGGTACTTATGTAGCAAATGAAGGCAAACTGATTTAAATAAATTAACCAATAAAAAAGCTGAAAACTGAGCACTGGTTCCAGTAACCTTCAATCAGTTCTTATACTAGGAGAATTTATTAGTAAAATATTATATTTGTGAATGATTTTTTGATTAATAAGACAGAGATAGAAGCTGTCTTAATTAAAGTATTAAGTGTAGCTATATCAATTAAGGTCATGACTGCCAGATATGTAGTGAAGATTTATTTATTTATGTCTGATAATAGTTTTCTGACCGACTCTTCCAGTGGGGGCATTATTTCTGTGTGCTGGTTAAAATTTGATTCTGCATTTATTGTGTAGGTTTAAAGATGAATGATGAGAGATCACGGGATATCTGTCATATTTACTTGACTCTCGGCTTCACCTTCCATTAATTAGGAATTTGAATTCAAGTAAATGTAATATACTACGTCTCAAGCTGGTTATGCTGATAGATAGACTTAGTAATTGACATGAATGGAAGTATAAAGGTCAAATCAGTGGTCAGGTATTCAGTGACTTATTTGGAAGGGGATATATGTGATATGCCTAGTAGATTTAATCATTTGTTGATAAGTTTTGTATGCTTATGAAGTGCCTCCCAGGATGAGATACATTCTAGGGGTGTTATACTGGAAGGTATTCCCTTTAGGAATGCCTGTTTACCTATAAGAAGGTGTCAATATTTTGTGGTAGTAAGTCACTGTACAAGATAAGAATCGTTTTAAAGAACAGTTAACTCTATGTATGAGAAAATTTGAGAAAATGTAATATGACTGATATGTAAAGCTAGAGGATGACATTTCAGAATATGTTGCCTTAATGTAGCAGGCCAGGTAATTTTGCCTGAGTGCTGATAAAATGTCGGTAAAAACATTGGTAGGAAGCATCACAAACACTTTTAAAGAATGCAATGACCAAGATATGAGAATTCTTTAAGGTAAATAAATCCAGTCTATGGAGAGAGGAAGTTTTGTTTCTCTTTTTCATGTAACTGGACTTTACTGGAGTCTAAAAAGGATATTAAAGGAAGGTTAGACATGAGCCTGAGCCAGTATAGCCATGGAATCTATATCATATGGTGCTGAAGGCACAGCTATAGGTTACATATGTATACTATGTTACATCTGAGAATAGACTTCAAGGGAATATGCTTAGATTTTTTGTTTTTTATAAAAGTTAGCATTAAGGTCAAAGAGGTGTATATTTCTAATTGAAGGTTTGGAATATATGGGGCAGCTGTATAAAGAATGATTTGTTTCTATACAAATATCACAGTGTCTTAGTTAAAGGTACATTTATGATGAAGTACCTTGAACCAGATGAGCTTGAATAGGAACAGTGGAGAATAAAAGAGTTTAGCACCCCAATACACAAGATAGTTCTTTGATAAAGAACAGGGTCCAAGACTGTTGTTATGGATATCATACCCTGTTCAATGCCAAATCTTCAAGTTGTTTGTACCATACATTTTTCTAAATTCATCTTTGATGATTTTGAAATCATTAAATGTATTTTGTTTGGCTAAATGATAATAAGTGTGATTTGTTTACAGAAACACTTGTGGAATTGAAGTATGCATGGGGCAGACATAAGTCAATTCTGGTGGTATGTAGGATGAAGGATAATGGCTGACCAGTTGCTGAACGTTATCCATAGTTCAGGATAATGGTTAGACAAGGTAGACTAGGTGATCTTCACCATCTAATTCAGTGTTCCCATTACCTTTCCTGTAGTACTGCCACTGAACTGAGCTATATGTCCCGGGGATCCATAGTGTGACAAAAGTGTCTTTTAGAATAAAATAAGGACTTGACTTTTCATAACTAAAGCTGTATAGTAGAAACAGAAAACTGCTACAAAATCACAAGAAAAAGGAAATGTCAATCAGTATCTGATGGTGCTCATCCACCAAGATCTTACATAAAGAAAAGGTCACTGGCGAACTGAATACATGAGTCACTCAGCTACCTGCCTACAATGCAATTAATGATCAGAGCATGCAGCAGACGTGAAACTTGAACATCAGTATGTTGGTCTACCTTTCTGATCAGAGATCAAAAGGTGAAACCTTGCACATATTTCCTCTGGTGGATACCGGAGGCACAACCACATTGCTTAGTCACTTTGGGTGACTACAAATGACTTATACCTGCATGCCAAATGCAATTAGCATTAGACTTCATGGCATAAGACTTATCTCATTACAGCATGAAAAAGCAAACCTGACAGGATGCTCCCTTTTTGATACAGTGATCCCCTCCCATATACATCTGAAAGGATGGTCCCTTTCTGATGCACTGCTCCCCTCCCATATGTACCTGACACATATGGTCCCTTTCTGCTGCACTGCTCCCCTCCCATACGTACCTGACACAGATGGTCCCCTTCTGATACACTGCTCCCCTCATGTTTATCTGATATGTATGGTCCCTTTCTGATGCACTGCTCCCCTCCCATATATATCTGACACAGACTATCCCTTTCTGATACAGTGCTCCCCTAATGCTTAGCTGATATGGATGGTCCCTTTCTGATACACTCTTCCCCTCCCTTATGTATCTGACACAAATGGTCCCTTTCTGATAGACTGCTCCCCTCCCATATGTATTTGACACAGATGGTCCCTTTCTGGTACACTGCTCCCCTCCCATATGTATCTGGTATGGATTATCCCTTTATGATACACTGCTCCCCTCCCATATATATCTGACACAAATTATCCCTTTCTGATGCACTGCTCCTCCCATTTTTATCTGATATGGATGATCCCTTTCTGATACACTGTTCCCCTCCCATATGTACCTAACACAGATGGTCCCTTTCTGATGTACTGCTCCCATCCTATATGTTGCTGTCATGGATGGCCCCTTTCTGATACACTGCTTCCCTCCCATACATATCTGACATAGATGGTCCCTTTCTGATACACTGCTTCTCTCCCATATGTATCTGACACAGATGGTCCCCTTCTGATGCACTGCTCCCCTCCCATATATATCTGACACAGATGGTCTCTTTCTAATACACTGCTCCCCTGCCATATGTATCTGACACAAATGGTCCATTTCTGATACACTACTCCCCTCCCATATGTATCTGGCATGTATTATCCCTTTATGATGGGTTGGGTGGGTGGCCTAATGTTTAAGGTGTTTGCCTTACAAGCACAAGGTGTGGGGTTTGAGTCTCACAAGGGATAATTGTCTAGGCTTAAAATGGCTCACAAGAGCAGTTAGCTTAGTACTAATCTATGAATCTAAAAAAAAATGATACACTGCTCTCCTCCCATATATATATCTGACATGGATTATCCCTTTCTGATACACTGCTACCCCCATTTTTATCTGACATGGATGGCCCCTTTCTGATACATTGTTCCCCTCCCATATGTACCTAACACAGATGGTCCCTTTCTGATGCACTGCTGCCTTCCTATATGTTGCTGTCATGGATGGCCCCTCTCTAATACACTGCTTCCCTCTCATACATATCTGATGTGGATGGTCCTTTTCTGATACACTGCTCCCCTCTCGTATGTACCTGACACAGATGGTCCCTTTGTGATGCATTGCTCCCCTCCCATATGTACCTGACACAGATGGTCCCCTTCTGATGCACTGCTCCCCTCCTATATGTTGCTGACATGGATGGTCCCTTTCTGATACACCGCTCCCCTCCCATATGTTGCTGGTTCATATGCACATGACAAGCTTGGTACTCAGCTGTGTGCCTTTGAAGAAGTACAACCTATCAGTAAGGCACATTCCCACCAAAGGAGGGATATCCACTGAGTAGCAATTACACATGGATTATAAGGTGAGTAGATTTAATAAGGGGAATGGTAGCCAATGCAAGGTGGTGGGCGGCCACAGTGGTGCAGCGCTTATCGTTGCCACCTCACAGCAAGAGGGTCTCCAGTTCAATTCTCGGCTGGGGTGCTTTCTGTGCAGAGTCTGCATATCCTCCCTGTGGTCATGTGGGTTTCCTCCGGGTGCTCTGGTTTCCTCCCACATCCCAAAGACATGCTGTAGGTGGATTGGACACTCTAAATTGGCCTTAGGTGTAAGTGTAGGCATGTGTGTGCCTTCTGTGGAAGGTTGGGTGCCGGGCTGGCAACTCGACACTGTAAAACTCCACTGCCAGTCATGAGTGGACAGGTGATCTGCTGTGGCGACCCCTAACCGTGAAAATCTGAAAGAAGAAGAAGTAGCCAATGCAAGGTGGTGCAGAAGACAAAATTAACAGTATGTATAACATAAAAAGGCATATCTTGGGAAAAAGAGGAGGAAATAAATAAAAAAATAGGACTCTTTCAAAACTATCATTATTAATTACTTTAAAGGTAGGCCTGTTAGACAGGATCAATTTTTATGTACAATAGATGATATAAGGAATACCTTGAAGACAATTCATAATGTGACATAGAAAATGGAACCAGACTTTGGTTTGACAGTAAATAATGGTTGTAACACTCTAGTTCTCTCTTTCTGTATTAGCTGGTAAAATAGTATTAATAGAAATAGGTAAAAATAAGCAGTCATAAGGTATAATATTTTTAGTGGCTTAAAGTCATGATTCAACATAAATGCAGAGAGACAGAGAGAGGGAGACGTTCATGTGATAAAATAATACTTTATGCCATCAGAAGAAAATGTTGCACCATCAATTGGTAACTGAAGATTTAGTTGAAATCCAAGATATCAAAAACAAAAGCAGCTTTGTCATAACAGACAGATTTGGAAATACTGCCAAACAGGCAGATCAGTTTATATACTGGAAGGATCATTTCAGTCAATATATCCAGGATCTCATATCTCTGATCTTAAGGTCATTCAGTGACACTAAATGGAATAAAGCCACTCAAGACAGGCGTATATGAGGCCTTTTCTGAAAAGATGCAGTTTGAAACATCCCATCCCCACACTGTTCTGAAAGAGAAATTTCACAACCTCCGTCCATAAAAGAAGGCACACTTACCATAAAACAGGCCATGTACAATGAGGATTTATGAGGCCTCGTGGGAGTCTACAGGACTATAGACCAGAATAAGCTCCATGAATTAATTTCCAGATTTGGAAGAATAAGGAGATTTTAAAGGACTTCAGAAATGTCAACTAACATTTCCAAAATGGAAAACAATATGATGTACATCAATTATCAAAATGCTGCCTTACTTGAATCATTCATGTCATAACAGTAAGAGCACAAACATTTTGTCCACAAAGCTCAAAACAATTATATCTAAGAAACAAAAAGTGGTGCACCACAGCTATGAAAAATATGCTTTTGTAGGAGAGCTGGCATCCCATGCTCTCTTGCTTAAGTATTCTAACTCCACCCAACTGTACAGAAAATACAAACACCCTAAAAAAAGGAAATGTGCTGCTAAACCAACTCTGCATTTACTAAAACAAAAGTCAAACTAGACCAACAGTTCTAATAAAACATGAAAACAATGCAAATCACTACAGACCACATCAAATGTAAAGTCCACAAACATACCAAACTTCAGGCATCCTTATGTGATAAGCAAATGAAAACTTAACAATCATTTCCCACTCAGACCATGAAAATTATGGTAAATTCAAAGAAGGCATCATTCAAATTAAGTGAATTGGCATATGTCCATCAGACAGCACTGGATACATTTATGTGACGATCTTCCTCTTTAGTCTATACTGCAGGGGAAAATCCTTATGCCTATTTCCTGTAGCACTGTCCATTTGTGAGTATGTCATATCAGAGTCTTCATATGGATTTATGCCATCTCACAACTAATATGATTTTCATTGGCCACCAGATTTAACTAAAGCATCAACAGAAGTTTCATGATCAATACATGGGATTCAGTATTTATTCAGTCATGCATGCATCTATTCTTTCATTTCTTTATTTGTTATAGTTACCTGCTTATATGCTAAGCATCTTCCAAATTAAAAACAGTATTATAATATATATGAAGTCCTTGTTTGTTTGTCTTTTCCTGGTTAGGGGTCACCACAGTGAACTCCGGTACGCTAATGATTGGCAGTAGATTTTTTATGGTGCCGAGTTGCCAGCCCAATGCCCAACCATTAGCGAAGGCACACCCATTCACGCATGTCTTTCAGAGGCCACTCGACCGTGGGGAGGACATGCAGACTCCACACAGAAGGCACTCCAGCCGTGAATCGAACAGGAGAACCTCTTGCTGTGAGGCAACAACACTACCGCTGTACCACCACGGCTTCTATATAGGAAGTCATTGTAAGCAATTTAAATGACAATAAATAAATTAAATAATTCCATTTAAATGACTAAATAAATGTAAGACAGGAGCCCCAAAAATTATTCAAGTATGCTTTCTTATAATGATGAAAGTTGAGAGGCCTCCCAAAGGAGATCATTGAATCACATGTCTGAAACATGTGACATGAAGGGGGGGTTGGCATAATGGTGAAGTCTTAATCTCACATATACATGGTACAGGGTTTGGTTCTGACCTCTAGTGATTGTCTAGGCTTATAATTGACTTCCAACAGCCTAGTATTCACCTATGAAACAGGGAAGGAAGTTGATTCCCATGGATCAGAGACAGAAAGACAATCTGTCACATGTTTCTAGGCAAGTTCTTACCAAAGCCTGCAGCATTTATTCATTCATTCACCTAACAAAGACCTTTAATACCATCAATCATGAGCCCTAGTGGAAGATAGTGGACAAATGTTGCTGATAATCAAAATTCTCTGGACCCTCTACTTTTCCATACGGCCAGGTCACTGTTAACATTCCTTACAATGGTTTAGAGACAAAAAAGGCCATTATATAAAATGAAGCTAAGCAATTTGTATCATTTATCCACTATTGTTAACCATCTTAGTTAGGGTTGCCATCTCTCCCCACCAGCAACCCATTTTTTTACTTTATTTTATTTATTTATTTTTTTTTTGCAAGACTGTCCTGACTTGGGTATCTGTGTCCTGTATAAAGCATGAAAAAATAACAAATGTCCTGATATTTCAGAAGAAATACTAACCTTCTGCAGAATACTCTGGAAAAGCTATAATATTATATCTCTAACTATAACAGAGAGCAATGGAATCACGTAAAATTTCATAGCAAACACTCTCTGTTTTTGGTAAAATTGTGAAGCTATTTTTTTTCTTTATGGCTTGAGGGCATGGCTTATCCTGCAACACTGCGTGTTCTAGTCAGAAATGTCCCACTCTGATTATCTGAAAAGCTGATAACTGTAATCTTATTAGTTGTCATCTATTCAACAATGATAAGCTCACGTCTGGAAATGAAGTGAATACAGAACAAATGGAGAGCTCTTTGGTTTTGGTTGACTTTGTCTGAAGACTATTTTTTTTCATGACAGTTATTGCCTGGCAGTTAGTGTACAGAATTAAGACTATGAACTGTTAACAGGCTGCATACTGTAGTCCAGGGTTTGATTTCATCAGCCACCATTTGCCTACTGTGTGTGTAATCAAATTACTTAATCACACACTGCATCCGGGCTGAGTCTGATAAAGGTCCATGTGGATCAGTGTTCTACCCCAGTTAACAAATACAAATAAATAAACAAATAAGACAGCCACCATTCTTCTCCAATAGGCTGATAACTGTGGCATCTTTGCACGTGTCTATATTAAATTAGCGAACACTTAGAAAAGCGAACGCTAATTCATTGACCCCTTTTAAGCGAAAGCTTAAAATCTCAAACACCAGGAACAGAGATTTTTTTCACAGGGAGAAAAATCGATGGTCGACAAAAAAAAAAAAAAAGAAAACTTAAAACATTTTATAAGCCCCCCCACACCCCACCTACTTAAATATACCAACTCCGAGATCGCACCACAGTGGAGGAAATGGTGAACTCCCAGAAATGGCCCAGCAATTTCTTTCCCTGTGAAAAAAAATCACTGTTCAGGGTGTTCGAGATTTTAAGCTTTCACTTAAAAGGGGTTGATGAATTAGTGTTCACTTTTCTAAGCATTCACTAATTTAATATAGACCCCTTAGCGCATATCAAGTAACTTCCATTCTGCACTGCATCTCATTGCAGAAGCTTGCTGAAGTCTGAGACTACATGTGTACATGAAAGTTAGTTAGGTACCATGTCAGCCTATATTAAGCTTTGAATAATATTGTATACAGTTCAGCCATAAAAGAACAGAACAGAAGGATATTCAAATCTTTCCTGTCTCGCCATAGTTCCTTCTTCTCTCTCTGACAATAAGTAATTAGAATATTCCTCATATGAGTCATTGTGGAGATGCTTCTTCATTTAGTTGCCTGACTCTGCCTTTATTGATAGCCTGTAGAAGAACACCAAGGTCCAGCAGCATGGTCTGGTTATTATCTTTATTCTGTACTGTTGTCATAATCAACTAAATACCCTGGTCAGGTTTCAAAAATGAGGACTCTAGAAGATTCTCGAAATTGAGGGGAAACTGACCATACTAATGCAGGCATTTTACTGAGGCCAGTGCCAACATCATCTTTATCATTATCAACCTCCATTTTCCCATTTTTTTGTATACCTGGGATTGGGGTGTCATGTCAACTCCTGCCACCTGTCTCGATTAAGTGTAACTCTCCTACGTCCTTCCAAAGTCATGCCAGATTCTTGCATGTTTTCTCTCACACAATCCAACCATCTCTTGGCCAGACATTCTTGTTTCTTCTTGCCTTCTTCCTGTCGCTCTCAAATCTTCTTCATCAAATCATCTTCTGTTTCCTTGTGCATGAGCCAGAACCAAGTAATCTATTCTGTTGGACCTTCTCTGCAGTTGGGCTACTTTGGTTTCTGCTCTAATGTCATCATTTTTTTGTAGGTCCTTCTGTGGGCATCCTACCACTACTACCAACATCAACAATATTGAGGCAATGATCATCAGAATAACATCTAATGCACTGGAGATACATATGTATGGATGGCCTGGATTTAACTCCTCTAATAAGTTTAATGCTTCTAAATCAGTCATAGCAAGATGTCATTTAATAGCAGAAAGAAAAGCAATGAATGCTGGAATTAGACATGACGCAATGAATTTGAGGAAGACGGCCACAAGATTCTGTCATTGGTGCCATAACCTCCCTGAAGTTGGGCCTACTTCAAAGATTTACATCCTACAAAATGAAACAGAGGAGAAGAGAAATGGAAGAAAAACTGTGGTCAGCAAGCATTTCTTACACATGGAAGACATGCTACTTATGCACATTGATTAACCAGGGCACAGACTGATTAACCAGGGCACAGACTGATTAACCAGGGCAAAGACTGATTAACCAGGGTACAGACTGATTAACCAGAACACAGACTGATTAACCAGGGCAAAGACTGATTAACCAGGGCACAGACTGATTAACCAGGGCAAAGACTGCTCCTCAAGCAAGGAATTTTCTTCAACCCAGCAACAGTGATTTGGTTAACTACAGATGCTGTGCTTCATCCCTTGAAGTCTTGGACAGGATTAGAGACAACCAAGACCAAAAGTCAAAAGCTTGGGAAGCACTTAGTCCAGACATTTATTTCTAATTTCATGGTTATTGTTCTGTATTGACAATAAACTCCTTGTAATTGCCAGGGAGCAGCCACAATCCAGAATATAACAGATATGTCTACACAGCAAAACCAAATGAGATAAAAGTTAAAGACCACAATAAAACTTGTCTTAAGGAAAATAACCGGAAATGAAGCAATTCCAAAGTAGTTAGACGGAGGCTGTATCCCCAACATGGGTTCCGGAAGACTGTTAAAGAAACAAAACATGGTCCTATGGTGATTTCTCATCTGAAAAGTTAACATCTCATTTTCTGTTTTGCCTCACAGCCCTATTCACTAGAATTCAGATAGTAAATGATTTGCACAACTGCTTTTAAGTGAATACTTTTTATGTATTTTATGTTTACCTATTTATCATTTGTTAACCAAGTAAGTTTTGTACCTACTATAAATGTAGATGTTCGAGTGTTCACACTGCTGCAGTCATCACACTTGGGTTATCCTGCCATCAGGTGGTCCCGCAGTCGGCCAGAGTTCCAAAGTCTTGGTCCGGCGTCGGTTGCTGTCGCTTCTTCCCTGACGTCAGTGCGCCGGGAGTATATAATATGCATCCAACACCATTTTCTTCAGTTTTTCTTGCCCCAGATGTCAGGTGCCCCCAAGTGGGTAGGCAATACATATTGCTAATCAAAAATATACATATAAAATAAAAACAATACCTTCAGTTACCAGCAAATACACCCCAAAGGTTGTATAGGATAGAAGGGTATAGATAAGTCCAGTTAGTTCAGAGGGTCTGGAGGGAGGGTAACCTGGACTGCAGCAGTGTGAACATTCGAACATCTACATTTATGGTAGGTACAAAACTGTACTATGTTCATCATGTTACACTGCTGCAGTCATCACACTTGGGTTGAATCCCAAAGCTAAGTATGGGTGGCTGGTCTTTAAAGAGTTAGGATTGGCTAAGAGGCCCTGCAGAACTGCAGTGGAAAATCCTGCTCTGGATTTAGAGTAAAGGTGGTAATGCTTGGTGAAGGTGTGCACTGAACTCCAAGTTGCAGCCTCCAAAATTTCCTTGGTAGGTACTCCTCTGAGAAAGGCTGCTGAAGTGGCTGTTGCCCTAGTGGAATGAGGCCTAATGTTATTAGGGACTGATTTTTCATGCAGTGTGTAGCAGTACCGAATACAGTGTCCTATCCATTTGGATATAGTTTGCTTTGAGATAGCCTTGCCTTGCGATCCTGCAGCATATGCTACAAACAGTTGATCAGTTTTCCTGAAAGCTTTTGTTTTGTCCAAGTAGAAGCATAGCTGCCTGTGTATGTCCAAAGAATGCAGAAGTTTCTCCCCTTTATTTTGGGGGGTTTGGATAAAAAGTAGGCAAATTGATGGTTTGGTTAAGAGCCACACTAGATACCACCTTTGGTATGAAGGTAGGGTTTGTCCTTAAAGATACCCTGTCCTGATGAAAAATTATAAAAGGTTCCACTGCCATTAATGCCTGTAGCTCTGAGACTCTTCATGCTGAAGTTACTGCCAGGAGCAGAGCTATTTTCCATGATAAAAATTTTAGATCGGCTGTATTGGCTTGCTCAAAAGGTGGTAGGGTCAGTTTTTCCAAAACGAAATTGAGGTCCCAAGTTGGTGTTGGTGCTCTCTGGGGCAGTGTTATGTTTTTAGCCCCCCTGAAGTACTGCTTTAGCAAGGGATGAGAGAATAAAGGAGGATCTGTGTTGTAATGTACAGAAATGGCAGAGGCGTGGATCTTAATTGATGAAAAGGATAGGCCTTTGTCCAGCATCTCAGTTAAGTATTGTAAAATCTGAGGAATGTTTGGAACAAGAGGGTCAATGTTGTGAGCCTGGTTCCAGCCGCAGAATCCCTTCCGTTTTTCTGAGTAAGCTTTCCTGGTGCTAGGCCTCCTGGCCTCCAAAATGACATCCATAACAGCTTTAGAGAGAGGTGTTGCCTGTGTGACTAAAGTATCTGCCATGCAGCCAGGTTTAGGGTTTTGAGCTGACCGTGCAGGATCTGATTGTTTTGTTGAGTCAGAAGGTGTGGAATTTGGGGCAAAATCCATGGTGGGCCCTAAGCCAAGTTCCTTAAGATAGGGTACCAGTGTTGGCGTGGCCAGTCTGGAGCAATCAGGATCATCTGTGGTTTTTCTTGTCTGGCTTTTATGAGTACCTTTGAAAGGAGAGGCAGTGGTGGGAAGGCATAGACTTTTAGGTTTTTCCAGCTGAACAGAAGAGCATCCACTTTCCATGCTTGTTTGTGATAAGTCCTTGCGCAGAATTTTTGTAGTTGGCAACTCAGAGGGGAGGCAAAAAGATCTATGTCTGGGCATCCCCATTTTTGTGTTATCATGCTGAAGATTTGTGGATTCAATTTCCATTCGTGAGGGTCCATGATATTTCTGCTTAGGTTGTCTGCCAGAGTATTTTTCTTTCCTGGCAGGAATTGTGCTTGCAGGTGAACTTGATACGTTAGAGCTGTGTTCCACAACGTCGTGGCTTGCCTGCATAGGGGATAAGAATGAGTTCCCCTTGTTTGTTTATGTACCACATTACTGTGGTGTTGTCTGTCTTTAGTAATAGTTGTCCTGGATGTAGAAGGTCCTTGAAAGCTGTTAGGGCATTTTGCACAGCCAGCATCTCTTTTTGATTGATGTGAAGATGCATCTGGTCTGTGGTCCACTTGCCCTGAATGCATTTTCCTGCCATGTATGCTCCCCAGGCGTAATCCGAAGCATCTGTTGTTAGAGTTTGCCTGGCTGTGGGTTGGGTAAAAGGCTGACCCTTGTTTAGGTGACATGCCTGTGCCCACCATCGAAACTCCTGTTGTAGGCAGGGAATCATTGGAATTACTGCTTCTAGACTGTGAGAGAGACCAAACACTTTTTACGTACCATTGTAATTTCCTCATATGCAGTCTGGCATATGGTATGAGTAGTATGCAGGATGCCATGAATCCCAGGGCCTGCAGAATTTTTCTTGCAGGGAGATGGGACGTTTTTGCCAGTAGCTGAAAATATTGAGTTAGTTGCACTTGTTTGTCTGGCATGAGGTAAGCCATCTGGGCCATTGTATTTAAGCTGGCACCGAGGAATGTAATTTGTTGTGAGGGCACTAGTTTTGACTTCTTTTCGTTTACTGTGTACCCTAGAAAAATTAGCATTTTTTTTCACAAACGCCAGATGCAGTAGAAGAGTGTCCTTTGTCTCTGCTTGCATGAGGCATTCATCCAGGTATGGATATATTTGAATTTTGTCTGTAAAATGTAATTACTGGTGCCAGGCACTTTGTGAAGATCCTGGGGGCAGTAGATAAGCCAAAGGGCAATGCAGAGAATTGGTAGTGCATTGTACCAGCTTTGAATCTGAGGTATCTTCTGCAATTTTGTCTGATAGGGACATGCAGGTATGCCTCTTTGAGGTCCAGAGTAACAAGCCAAGCCTTCTTGCCCAGCATGGGTAGAAGCTGCTGTAATGTCAACATTTTGAATTTCGGAATCTCCAGGTAAGTATTCAGAATTGAAAGGTCCAGTATAGGCCTCCAGGTTTTGTCCTTCCTGGGGACCCGGAAGAGTCTTGAGTAAAATCCTTGTCCTTGTTCCTGTTGTGATACTTTTTGTATAGCTCTCATGTCTATGAGGGCTGAAATTTGTTTTTGTGCCTCTGCCCATTGATTTTGTGACAGGTCTGGCATTCCTTTTAGCTTTGGTAAGGTATGGAAGTGGAATCTGTAACCTTGAGACACAATATTCAGGACCCAATTGTCTTGGGTGATTGTTTGCCAGCTTTGAGTAAAAAGTGCTAGTTTTCCCCCTAAGGGGGCTTCCAAAAGGGACGTGCTTGGCGTACGCAAAGGAAAGTCATTGTGACTGTTTCCTGTATGGTTGAGACTTGTCCTCACCTCCTTTTGGGGTTGAGGTGCCCCACTGTCATTGCCTGTTTGAGCCTTGGGGTTGAGATCTGACTCTTGGGCGTCTGTATCTGCCTCTCTGTGGCCTGTTTGACACTGGAAAGGACCAATTTTTTGTTGGCCAATTTCTGCTAAACCGAGGTGGCTGTACCTGTCAAAAATCCTTGAATGTTTGCATAGATTTAGTTTTATCCTCCATTTTCTTTAACACCTCTTCTGCCTTAACACCAAACAAGGTATCATGTTGTAAAGGAGCATCCAATAACTTTGCCTTAACATGATCAGGTAAACTCTGTTCTTTTAACCAAGCATGTCTTCGAATAACAGAACCTGTAACTGCGGCTCTACAAGAGGCCTCTAAAGAATCAAAACCACATTGCAGAGTATGTTTTCCCACCTGTTCAACTGCATGCAATAAATCCTGAATTTCTTTACAATCAGGAGCTTCTGAGCTAGCAAGCATTTTCTGTTTTAATTGAGCTATTAAATATTGTTGGTACTTAAGCATGTGAAACTGGCAAATTTAAAGCTCTTACTGCTAAAGTTGCAGACGTGTATACTTTCTTCCCCCATCTATCCAAAGCTATAGAATCTCTGTCAGAGGGTACTGGATTTTTTGCAATGGAAGCCTTAACCCCTTTTGGACCCTGGGAAATAGTTTCTGGATCAGCAGAAGGGTTTTTGTAAAGAAACTTGTGAGAGTCAGGGACTCTATAATACATATCTGGCTTGGCTGGAGCAGGGGGCAAAGAGTCAGGAGATAAGCTGGATTCAGAGAACACATCATCCACAATGTCTAGCATAGGCGGAATAGCCAGGGGCCTGTGCTGAGGCAATAAGAGGAAATCCCTGAGCCTTTTCTTGGATTCTGAGTAATCCTGACTTTTCCAATGGAAATGTTCCCTCATGGTATGTAAAGTTTCCCCAAAAGAATAATCCTCAGGAGGAGAGGCTGAAGGGATAGATTCCTCAGCATCAGAGTCCTCATAGGGGGGTAAAGAGTATCCCTGGTCTGAAGAAGAATCAGAGGAAATGGAAACCTGATCAGGGGAGTCATAGTCTGTATCCTGCCTAGGCCTTTTCTCAGGAGGGGGATGGGAACCCCTGATTAGAGCAATGAGGTCTTCGGCCATTTTAAGCATCTGTTTCTTAGGCATGGAGGACTGTCCAGGAGAATGCTGTACTTGTTTCTTTGTCTTTAATGGTACCTTTGTCTTGGCTGTTGTTTTAATGGTAAGTTGTGAAGGTCTGAAAACACCCTCAGAAGCCGGTGCCTGCTCAGCGGCTCCAGACCCATCTGAGGGATTAGTTTCTGTAGGCCCAATACCTTGAGTTTCCAGAGGCCTAGATGTCTCTACGTGGGAGTCGGAAGCGGCCTGTGGCTCTGAGGTAGCCGGTGTCAGGGGCTGCGAAAGCACCTCACTGAGAACCGGCGAACCGGCAACTGGCCTAGAAGAGGTTTTGTCATCGGTTTTGGACCTCGGATGCCTGTCTTTATCCTTATCTTTGCGTTTTTTTGGTATTGAGGTCATCAGCTGATCCGACGGCATGGTATAATTGAACCTTTGGCCAAAATAGTGTAAAGCAAAATCAAATCGCCTTTTCATAGTGCGTTTGTTGAATCTAGCACAAAACCAACAACTAGTGACATCGTGATCAGGGCCTAGGCATGGAATACAGTAAGAGTGGAAGTCCTTATGAGGTATTTGCTTCCCACAAGAAACACAATTATTAACTTCTCTGACATCGGTCTGAGGCAAGAAAAAGATTTCCCCAAAGGGGTACTTAGCTTTATTGAAGACTTTGGATCTGAAATTCGACTTAGAAAATCTCAGAAGTTGGCCGACCGGCACTTGCGAACTGCTTCTGCTTCGGGCACCGCGCAGCAAGAAAGACTGAAGAAAATGGCTTTGGATGCATATTATATACCCCGGGCGCACTGTCGTCAGGGAAGAAGTGACAGCAACTGACGCCGGACCAAGACTTTGGAACTCTGGCCGACTGCGGGACCGCCTGATGGCAGGATAACCCAAGTGTGATGACTGCAGCAGTGTAACACGATGAACATCTGGTTCTCAAACCCTTTTTAGACAGGACTCAAACCACAAGAGCAGGGGTACGTTAACAGTTTAGCGTAGCCAATTAAGTATTGGGTTTTTGAAAAGTGGGAGCAAACAGTACCTGGAGAGAACCTGTGGAGACACTGGGAGAACATATAAACACCAGAAGTCAGACTTGAACCCTGGACTCTAGCACTCCTTAATATTTCCTGTACAAGATATCCCTGCTTTTGATGGCACTTGTCATCACTCAGGCAGCACTGATGGCAACATTAAATAATCAGCCTCCCCAAAAAGAGAAAGACAACATGCTCTGACATGAATTATTTACTAGATGGTCTTCCAACTGCCCAGTAGGCTTCAGCCCTCGACTCCACTTACTTATGTCAATTGTAATAGTGATTCAGGCCAATTATGAAAGGAAATGTCTTACCTGGACATTCTGAAGTTTTACCATTCACAATAATGTCATATGATATTTTGCTGCATTTATATCTATCTCAATATATATTTGTGTGTGTGCGAGTGTGCATGTCTATATGCATATTTATTTTATTTAAATATTTATATATATATATATATAGAGAGAGAGAGAGAGTGAGTAAGAAAGAAATACACACACATATGGTTACAGTTCACATTGCTGAATCCTCTTTTATTGACAAGGTGATCTTACATGTACATTTTATCATTTTTTTGAGATTTGTTATTTTCAGAGTGGCATTGATGCAGTCAGTATAAATACCACCTCAGGTCTCCTCTGAAAAGAGGACGCTGGACTGGAGGGACAAACATAGTCAACAAAAAGTAAATAAATAAATAATTAGATTGCATCCCTGTTTCTGCACATTGGAATTAATGCATATATAATATGCTTATATAATATGTATATTAAACACTTACACATACATTCATTTTCAAAAGTAAATTACCTTCCATTGTTTTTCAGACAAAGTCTGCCTTTTTAACATCTAGAAAAGCATCCCAACACTGTAGAATCAAAAAATTAATTTTCTGTGTTAAGTGCATAGGTTAACACCACAAAGGACAAGGCTCTAATTGTATGACTCAGATAAGTCATGTGAGACGGCACTGCAGTGCTACAATGAACGCACTGTTCTGCCTTCATGCGTTGCAGACTCTTGCTGGTGGGAGTAGCAAGAAACAAGTAAGCTGTCAGTGTATTCAGCCTCCTACAGGCATCTGAGTCACATGTAACAGTGAGCAATCAGTGCTGTTGTGATGTGACAAAAGCCCTGCAACCACTGAGAAATGTATGCATGTACTTCCAGATGCTTCACCATGAAAATCTGCCAGCCTATAATCTTAACAGCTGCTTTCTTTCTTAAACCCAAGATCTTGAACATTAGCGGTATGATATCAGGAAGCTGTATGTCGAGGGGATCATAAGTGAATAACAGCACTCTGCCTCCGTAGGAGTCAAGGTATTATAGGTGAATACAACACTAGAATCACATTGCTACTGTGATTCCATACAGCTCACAATTTTACTGCAGGAAAGGTCAACCGATATTATTGAAGCTACTTAAATCTGACGATGAATCACAGATGCACACTGAATGCACAAAGAATAAAAGATAACCCTTTCTTTGTGGAGCCATAATTGCTATTTTCTTTATATCTTAACACATAGATGCAATGATAAAACACATACCACTTCATAATGACATTTGTGATGTTAGTCTTGATAAACATTTCTAGTCACTGCAAATAAAAATCTGGGCCTTGTCAAGGTTTGAAACCAAGCTTATTCAACCTTGTTTTTACTTACCTTTATAACTTTCTAATCTTCATGAACTTTGATAAGTTTTCAGCATGCAGCTTTGTTTTTTTTTGTTTTTTTTTTTTGAGAAACAAGCAATGTACATCTGAGAAAATCATGATCTCAAACTATTCCTGTCTCTTACTGCTGTGGAAAAGTGTAGATCACTCACTAAAACGGAATACTCTATTTTAGCTTAACAGTTTTATTAAACAGTAAAATATGACTTGGTCTCCACAAGGCATGACACACTTCAACAGTCTTCTTTGACAAATACTTCTATTATTCGAGTCAGTGTGGATATGTTTTAATATTAAAACTAAATAATAAAATGACATGAACAAAAGCTACAAAAAGAACATCTAGAAAACACAAGCAAGTAGTGGGGGTCCACTATCTGTCAAACATACAAGCACCCAGTTGGATGATTATTACAGCTCACAACCTTCACTGAGTTGTAGTGTCAAACTTCATACTGTAGAGCTACTGCAGTTAACAACCTGCTAAAAACTGTCCCATGAATGTAATCAAAATCGGATTTGAATCCCTGCTAATTTTACATCATTCATACCTTTCTGTTCTATTGATTGTTTCCTTTAACAAGACACTGAAATCATACATTATGCATCCACGAATGTAATGCATTGCAGAATTAGTATTGAGAAGATGTCTAAAAACTAATGATGTCACTTATAGAACTGTGCCATTAGTTTTACCAGCCAAGCTGTGCTATAACATATGCTGTCAACTGGTTCCAAATCTTTCAAAGAAAACATCAGGGGAGAAACAGTACACTAGCAATCATTTTCTTGGCAAGAAGATGACAGCATACTGAGGTTTATCTTGCAATGCTGAAACTGACAATTTCAATTTATTGCTCACAGCGCTGATGGCTGAGGTGTGCCCATAGACTCATGTCTCAAGAAACAGCAGTAATGTTATGTTGATAATAAAGGAAGAAACTTTCATGCAGAATGTACCTGAGCTGAGACAGATTAATCTGAAGCTTTAGCATGAGGTAGGAAAGGGAAGTCATATTCAGAAGAGATCGTTAGAAACTCTTCTGCTTAGAGACAGTTAACAGATGCTTGGAGCAGTTTGTCATATTTGCAAATTAAATCTAGAATGGATAACTACTTAGAAATACTTAAGCCTACAGTGTAGGACAGACAGCTGAGGGAGGGTGAGGCTGACATACATAAGGACAATGACTCTGATCTCCGTGCACTGATGTCATAAAGACAGGTTAGATAAGCGGGGGCCTGATACTGTGCTTGAGCTTGGAAAAGACATGTGCAGCACAAAACATACCCAGTATGGGGAATTACTAGAATACAGCAGATAGGACCCTGGATGCGTTGTGAAATTCGGACTGCTGCAAAGCATGCTATAGGCCATTTAAGGACAGGACAACTGATGAGCATTGTTTACTGGTTCAAATATAAGATCTTGGTCTACATTATATAATGCTGGTGATCCAAATTCAAGAACAGATACAGATTCAGATTGTTTTTAGGGAAGGCTGAAGGCAAGGAAAGATTACCCAGTTAACAGGTTCCTTTTTTTCCTTGAGGTGAGCCTTTCTTTCCTTGTGGTGAATATGCAGACAGGTTGCTTCGTGGCTGCTTCTGTCAGAGCACTGAGGAGTGGTACACTGCAGTGGTCAGAGGAACAAGCATTGTCATGTGTGGGCATAGTGTGTGGAACATGGCTGTAGCAATTATGATGTCATCACACATGTAGATGCAGTACTGGACTGAGGAAAAATCTTACATCAGAAGGCCTCACACTCCTACTATCAACTCCAAGGGAGCTGCTCATACCAGTGATGTCAACACCAGTCCACACAGACTGCTTGTTTTAGGGAGGGCATCTATAGAATTTAGCCTAAATTGTCTGTCCTTTGCCTAAAGGCAGGACTAAAGCATAGGAAGGAAGACCAATTAAATAAGGAATCTGTCTGCATGTGGGCAGCTTTCACTGAAACAGACAATAAAATGCATTTATTGAGGGCCATTGTTAAGGAATGTGCAGCATATTTTAGGGTGTCTCATTTTCTGACTGAAATAAACAGACATAGATGTATGCTAATCTCTCCAACATTACTGTTACCACCTATAACCAGACATCTCAACATGGTAATGCTTTATCTATCTACAAAGACCACCCTGAAGATGCATTCTGTTCTCTGACTCTCCATCTCAGAAGTTCTGTCCCTAATCTGTTCAGAGGAATAAGAAAACATGTTCAGTTAAGAAATCATTAATGTGACTACCATATATTCCTGTCTCACTAAAAATATTGCACTGGTTATGTTTCTATTTACATTTTGTCATATTAAAGTTCACGGTCTTTGATTAAATTCCTAATACCTGTGACATTTCTTTAAGTCAAGCTACACAAGTGGAATCTTTATTGCTTGTATGTTTTCTTTTACTTTCTTTTCCCCTGGTGTAATTATTCTGTACATTTTCCTTTCATGTGATAATTTGCAATAGTCCATTTGCACAGTGTGTTCTAATAGTTTGTCTCCTTTTGCCAACTAGTTATTCTGCCTTGTGCATTATATATGACAGTGAATGCTAAATTCTCAGTCATGATAAAATAGTTGCTTCTTCTCTAATGTGTACATATTTAATACCCTGAATTCCTCACAGTCAGTCTTTTACTTCCCCGAACAGTAACTTAAAAGTCAAAGTATAAAAAGTTATTGAGCAACCTTTACTGATGATTGGACTTTCATAAGCCGGTGGACAAACATCATCTGTAGTTAAAGAATAAGTAAGACTCATTATAACTCAAAACATTCATATATCTGCAGTGTTAATGTCTGCCTATCCCAGAGCAAAAGTGTGAGATGGGTATTAGTCAAGGATGAATCAGAATGAAAACTCAGGAAGTGAAGGCTCATGAATTATGCATAGACCAAATTATGTGGCTATTCTCTACAGGCCTTTAAGTGAATCTGATGTCCTCTATGAAAATCCAAATTACTGGTTAAAAGAAAAAAGTTGTAAAAGCTCTGTTTGCCCACTAATTGTGTGGCTACCTTGTAATCATGTGTGTTACTGTGTTGACATCCATGCTGCTCATTCATTAACAAGAACTCTACACTATGATTTTTCCTTTAAATTATTTTCCTTTCTAGACCTACCAAAAGGTATACTGATATGTGCAACATCACAAGTTCATGCATCATATACTTTCATTCCTACTGCCTACATCTGTGAATCTGCACTAATGAACCAAATTTAGTGAATAAAAATGACATCCTTGTCCATATGTATGACAGGGCCTAACAATGAAGACGTTCTTTACAAAAGGAGAGCAATGCCTATGAGCAGTAGTGTAAGTGAATTTGTAAAAGCTACAAGAAAAACCTAGCCAAGCTGGAGTTTTCACTATGTGATACCTTAAACCTCTTGTAATAGAGGCCTGTGGGATATACGCAAATGACCCCTTAAGGAGATCACGTGTTTCAGCTATATGGCTTCTGAATGTCCATGAATATTACTTTTCCTTTTTATGTCTTTGTGGATATATTCAGGCCAATAAAGCCAAACCCCACTAACTATGGATATGCATGTTTCAGCCTTCTTATGATCTCATCAGCACAGCATAAGTGGACTGTTTTCCTGTAGTTTAGAAACACAGGGTCTTTATATCCAACTGTTGTCCATAACTATTATGGCATCTGCAAAATAGCTCAACTAACATCCAAATCAAAGAGTAAAAAGGTCACTCAGACATACCAGTTAGTAAAAACTACAAGAAAAACCTAGCCAAGCTAGAGTTTTCACTGTGAGATATCTTAAACCTCCTGTAAAAGAGGCCCATGGATATATGCAAATAACCCCTTACAGGCCTCAAGTGTTTCAGCTATATGGCTTCAGAAAGTCCATGACTTTTTACTTTTTCTTTTTAAGTCTTTGTGAATATATTCAGGCCAATGCAGTGCAGATGAGGTCATAAGAAGACTGAAATGTGTATGCCCACAGCTATTAGGGTTTGACTTTATTAGACTGAATATATCAACAAAGACTTAAAAATAAAAACAAAAACGTCATAGACATCCAGACACCATATAGCTGAAATACTTGAAATCCTTAAGGGGTCATTTGCATATATCCCATGGGTCTCTATTACAGAAGGTTTAGGGTATCACACAGAGATAGAATGAGGAAGTTTTGTAAGAGATTCCAATCCCTAATGGATGGACAGTTATGCTGTGATATTGTAAGGAGTGAAGGGGGGATCAGGTGGATGAGCAGAATATGAGGCCGGGTCTGAAGGGGGAACTAACTGCCTTACTAGGATATAAGGTGGATCATGCTGGATTATACTAAATCTTTCTTCCCTTGATGTCTCCTCAAAATGTGTGAAAATGACTAAGGGCTCCACAGAGAGAGCACGCCATGATCTACGTGCACTGATGTCATATAGACAGGTTATATAAGCTGGGGCCTGATACTGAGCTTAAGGTTGGAAAAGACATGTACAGCACAAAATATATCCAGCATGGGTAATTACTAGGATACAGCATATAGGACCCGGGATGTGTTGTGATATTCAGACTGCTGCAAAGAATGCTATAGACCATTTAAGGATAGTGGGAGACATAGCTGATTTGACATATAGGGCATTAATTGCTAAAACTAAAGGCTGGCTGCACTGATGGAAACCTTTGATCTTAGATATACCATAGTGAGTTCAGGTTGTTCAGTGGTGTATATTACCTCTGGTGAGCTATGCTGCCACTTGTCTTCCCTTGTCGATACCCCCCAACTTTATTAACTCTTTATGAAACCTCTCATCTACTTTTCTATCAGCATGCCAAAAACCAAGAGTTTCCTCTGAGTTTATTGTCACCCTCAAAAGTTAAGGGTGGGATGGGTTTTTCAAATTATAATTATGATATCAAAGCAGTGGGTTTATCTGTGTTGCATAAACTTAAAGTCATCCAAGGATAATTCCTAATACATCTATCGTAATTTAAAAGGCCTTCGGGTTAAGGATTTAAAAAAAAAAAGAAAGAAATTGTGACCTTGACTAATTTAAGTTATCCCTGCTATGTTACAGCATATCTATGAAGTTGACCAGCTAGAGACCATATAGTCCAATAATAAAGATGAAAAATCTGTACCAGAAAAATCAAAAATAATTTGAAAAACTAGACACACTACAACAGCTGAAAATTATTTTAAAAAAATCATCCAAAGAAAATAATGCAGAAAGAATTCTTTCGGAGTCCTCAGTTCTGGTTTTAATCTTTTTTTTTTTTTTTAATTCGGGGTTCTGATTACAGGATGGATAAGTACTGCTCACTGAAACACAATGGTTAGTGTTATCACTTTTATACAGAAATTCCACAGGAGTTGTGGGTAGATTCTAGGTTGTGGCCTTTCCTGATTGCTCTAAATGGGGTGTGGGGGCTTGCCAGTCTCCTAGTTGGTGGTTTTTTTCTTTCACTGGGTTGGCGCAGTGTCATATTCCATCTCAAGGTTTTGGGGCTGTTTTGTGGAGCTGAGTATTTCAGTTAAAATGTCTGGGGGGAGGGTTGTATTGCTGGAAGAGTCTGGAGGACAAAAAAATTGCTTCTGCTGTACTTTCAACTAACACTTCATCAGATCCACCCTGATCTGAAGAAAAAAATAGTATAAATACACTCTAAATAACATAGAAAATGAAGAAATGTCTAAAATTGCTTAGAAAACCTAAACAGTATACAAAAAGTATATATCCTAATACCCATTCACTCCATTCCTAACTCATACCAGTGATTAAAGATCTGGTTGAAACTCCACATTTATAGGATATTTGACTATGGCTATTATTCCAATTGGAGGTCTTTGCTCTGATTAGAAATGTATGTTTGGAAAACTTGTAATTCTTAAAATTCTAATAATCACTGTGCTTGACAGGTCCCTAAGTGGAAATCATTGTGTGCCTGGGGACTGAGAGAGGCCAGACACATCACTTGGCTTAAAGTATGTAGTGTTGTTAAGTACAGAAGTAAATCAGCATTTTCAACCAAATACTAAATCCTCTAGTTTCTAACAATCACATCGCAAGGCTATGGGTTACTGAGAACCATGCAGTCTTTAACAATACAAGTCCCTATGTGTGGGAGTCATGTTGTTCTACATTAACATTGAACAGAAATGGCACTGGTTTGTATTCCTAATGATTCTAAATTCAGGGAACTGTAGGGAAACATGGTCCCTGTGTGAAAACCACAGTGTGCTTGGGGGAATAGATGGAGTCGGCAATGCCACGTGGCTAAGCAATAGGTTGCGTTATTATGGCTGTAACAATATCCCACTGGAGACCCTGGTCCCTGTCACTTGGATCCAAGTCATGCTCTAGTAGACCCTACAGATGTGTATAAAATAGAGCAATGGGTATTATGATATATTCTTTTTATTTACTGTTTATGGAATGATTACTCCTCGATTTGGAAGAGAATTTTTTTTACAGGACACAGGCAGTAGTCTTAACTTTTTGCAGAAAATTAACCTTGGGAGTGAACATCACTTAAGCACTTCTTCAGCAGTTGTTGATGGTTGGGTCATTCTGGTTAGAGAAGTTCTAGTTAGCTGGGGGAAATGAAGGAGTGTAGGATGGAACTGCCCTGATTTCATTAGCACCATGTTTGAGGGGCAGCAGAGCTCAAATTGAATGCAGGCCTCCCTACAAAGATGGGTTGTGTTATTGGAAATATTGAAAGACAGACAACTTATATCAAGAGTGGATTTTCAAACTACAGTTGGTCATTCTAAGATGGATAGCTAATGGTAAGAGGTCCTGAAGAAGCAGGCTATCTGGCTGAAAATAAATAAGATATGTATTGGAGGCCAGATGTAAGTCAGCTTCAGGCTGTAAGCCGACAGCAGGTGCTTATTTATTTTTAAGAGCAAGAGATTTGGGGAGGTCAAATAAATAGAGGCTTGGTTGGGAAAATAAATTATCTTATCAGATACCCCATGATATACGGGTTGAAATTTTGCTTATGGTAAAGAATGCCACCATCCCCCATATGTACAGGGTTTTTTGGATAGCAGTGGTCATTCAAGTTTTTTTATATTCCTGTTAAGCTTCCAAGGATTTTTCTGGAATTCTCCCTAATGTGCAGGAGATGCAGAAAGGATGCAAAGATTGGTATCATAGCTTTTGGGCCTATACTAGACTTGACTGACTTAAAAGGGAGGTACACTAGCTAGTAGGTAGAATCTGGGGCTGTCCTGTAGTCTTAACCCCAGAACTGTCTGTTACTAGGCAGTGAAAGAAAACACATCAGACTAGGGAATTCTCCTCTATATGTGTTATTAATGATGGCTAAAAATCAATTACTAAAAGTTGGAAATCAAAAGACCCACCTTTAATATCTACAGTTATCTCCATAGGTAATGACTTGAGTGGAAATCTTTGTTGGGAGGATCATCCCACAAAATGCGAGCTGGATGGGTTCCTTGTTTAAGACTTAATATAATGGAAAAGAGCTAATGGCACAGTGTGTCCACATAAGGTGTATATGGGTTAATGTTTTTATTTGAGTATACATAATACATCACTGGACACTGTTCCACTTCCCTTATGTTTTCATTTTTCTTATATATTTTGTTTTATAATGCTTCTTTCTCTTTTGTATTGTGTGGTATTTTAAACCATTGCAATTTGAAGTTAAGGTCATTGACTTTTAATGATTTTTACAGACTTTGTTAACAAGTAACCCTTTTAAAGACAATGCTATTTATACGTAATGATGATTATGCCATTGTGAAGTTTGATTACTTATGATGCTATTGGTGCTTATGCTGTGTTAAGAAAATGTGTTAATATAGCAATAACCCACGTCTGGGTGTAGGTAATGCTGGATTTACCCACGGTTGGCGTGGTTTGGTCCCGAGGGCGAAGCCCGAGGGACCAAACAAAGACAACCGTGGGTAAATCCAGCATTACCCACACCCAGAAGTATTATTATTATATTAATGACATTATTTAAGAAAAGAAATAATTACTTTTCTTAAATAATGGCATTGTATAATGCCTCTTTGCTGCCCTTCCGCAGCTGTCTGGTGTTCCGCGGCAGTTCTGATGTACTGCGCATGCCTAGGCAGTACATCAGAGCTGTGGCCAAAAGCAACGGAGAACGCAAGATCTCATTTGCTTTTTACTGTCTCGCTATGTTAAATGGGTTTAACATAGCGAGACAGCTTTAAAATAAGCAACGGAGATCTCCGTTGCTTATTTTAAAGCTGTGTCTCTATGTTAAACTCATTTAACATAGCGAGACAGGTTTATAAAAAAAGCAACGGAGGTCGCAAGATCTCCGTTGCTTTACTATGTGTCGCTATGTTAAAGGAGTTTAACATAGCGAGACAGCTTTAAAAAAAGCAATGGAGATCTCCGTTGCTTTTTTTAAATCTGTGTCGCTATGTTAAACTCTTTTAACATAGCGAGACAGTGTTTTATACTAACGGAAAAAGTCCGGGCGACCGGACCTTTTTCCGTTAGTATATTGAGGGATTTACAACGGGCACGCTGGTTGGGCTGGCCAATCAGCGTGCACGTTTTAGAGTAGGCATTGTATAATATAAAAAGAAAACACTGCTGCAGTTCCATTGACAACAGATGCATTCTCTTCTACAGTTTCCCATATCTGCTGTAAATATCTAGTTTGTTTACATGTGCAGGACATAACACTTATGATCCCCCATACTTTCTGTTGTATGTTTGGCAGGCAATGGTTTAAATCTCTCTGCTGGGCATACATAAAGTAAAGGTTAGTTTGAATCCCATCACTACTATAGATTGTATCATAGAGACTGCATCTACAAACACATTCAATATCAGCTATAAGGAATCAATAGAGATCCACCCTATTTACTTAATGGTTAGGATCCATAGCAGTCCGCCACTGCTTTCACTTATTTTAGAAATAGGAAGATCAACTCTCCATACCAAGGATGCTATGCAACAAGCAATCTGACCTTCTGCCACTAGTACATCAAGTTACAACTTATGGCATGTAAACCATTTCAGAACGACATGGAGTGAGACACAGCTCTGACAAGAAACACGGGTGCATTTTGTTAGAGAAGTCTGATTACTCATTTCACTTAACCAGACATACCCTTCAGAAGGAAGCTGCCTTCATTAAGTCTTCCTGAATGTGGCTTCCATGCAGATTATGATATTACTATCCACAAAAGCCATGTTGGTTCGGTATTTGTTTTTTACTTCAAGTTATAATATTACTATGACTGAATGGGGCAGGTGAAAGTTGATTTGCTGCTCAGCCCATCAATGCACCGATAAAAAAATGCACACAGACACACACACACACACACACACACACACACACACACACACACACACACTTCTCTGTATTATCTAATGTAGCTACTCACTATGCCTGCAGTCCCTTCAGATAGATTTTTTAGAAGCCAGCTGGTCAGATTCTTCAAAGTGCGGAATCAAGAAAGGTCAAAAACATCTTCACAAGAAAAGACTTTAGCTGTCCTTATGTAAAAATCAATACTATGCAGAGCAATAGGTATTCAGTAAAAAATAGACATTTACTGACAAGCTATAACACTGGATAATTCCAAGAAATCCAGCAAGTACATTACTGAAGGACAAGAACACAATAACATGAAACAAAAAGATTATTTAAGAAACCACAGCAAGTCTCTAGTCTTTCCATCCCCTGATAACCATATGTATTGTTCCTGTTTTTGTAATATTTCCCATTCATTTCCACTTATGTTTTCTCCAGTGTGGCAGTTCCCTCTTCAAATGAATCATTTCATCTTCTGAATGAACTACCTGCACACTGAACTAGTCCTTCAAGGTTCTAATAGGAATATGGAATTATTACAACATTTTAATATTATACAATATGACATTAAAGCATGATTCTGTTCAGAAGATAAAAGAAAAACCAAATGCCAAGCCTAGAATATAAAGCACAGCTAGGAAAAATAAATCCTAAAATGCTAAAATAATTAACAGCTATAATCAATGAACTATACCCATATATTCATAAAACCTTAATGCGAAAAGCCTACATGATAGTAATATGAAGAAAGGGAGCATCACCCTTCTAACTCCATGTGTGGGAATCTATCACATCACCTACTTAAATATTCTGTCCACAGGGTTGCAAACCTCCAAGGAAAATGAACTATTCAGTTTTCTTGCACAGCTGAGTATGACTTGTTCTTCAAGGTTCTTTAACCCTGTAGTCAAAATGCAAATGTAGAGATGTGGGTGTGGATGATGCCGTAAAAAAAAGACTTGACTAGCATGGGCAGCTCAGTAGAAGGTTGGAGGCCAGACTGCAGCACAGCTGACCCAGGTTTTCATTTCAAGTCTGGATACTGGAGGAGCTGGAAGGGGGAGACAGAAGTGGCCAGTGTTAGCTAACTCATCCTGGTGGAAGAGTGGTGGCTAGCTCCTCCTATTCAAGAGCTACTAGTCTGATGTGGAGCATTAAAATTTAAGCAGTAGCCACAGACCACAAGGTGAGGATGGTGGCCAGCAAAGCAGAGCTATGCAATGCAGTCAGGATGAGTGTATGAAAGTATGTACCCATACAGAGCAAGTGTTATAGTCCCTACCTCATCAGTGTTCACTGGTGACCAAAGGGAGGAAGCAAGGCATGTAGAAAGTCTGGACATGCCCAAGATGATGGCCTCCCAGTAGTCAACTACCTCTCCACAGTTGAGGCTTAAGATCATGGGCAACAAAAGGTGAATCCCCACTGCAAAGGAGAGCTACCTCAGGATGATGTTGTGTGATGAGAGGACAGTGGAACAAAAGAACTCAGTCTTTGCTGAAAGAGACTGATTGATGGTTAGGTCAATAAAGGCCATTGAGGAATAAAACACTGATCTGCTCAATATACTATTTAGTAATTTAGACAATATTTTGAGCTCAATGTATAAAACTCACATTAATTTATAATTTGCTTTTCTTTCAGATTTCCTCTCTTTGTAACACAGTGTCATTCTTCCTGCTAACCATGATTTGATAGAGAGAACTCTTTAAGTGAAAAAGTAAAATAAACTATTTTTATTTTATTTTATTTATTTATATTTTGTTAAAAAGTTAGACCTACTGGGCTAGTGGCCTCTTTTCGGGGTAGACCCAAGGCGGTATTTATACCACTAGGAGAAGTTTGGCCAGGGAAACTTCATAGGATCATAGTATCATAAGAAGTTAATAGGCTAATGGCCCTAGGGCCCTTACAAGCCTAGCCAAGTTCTACCGTTATTTCCACGATCAGCACCTAATGTCTGTATCCAAGAGGGACACAGGTGGAATCCCAGGTTGAATTTATGGCTACCCATCCAGTCATCCAGATTGCATTTGAAGAGGGCTAATGAGGTGCTCTGTTTGACAAGAAGTGGTAGTCTGTTCCTAAGGTGTGGTAACCTCTGCGAGACAGATCTGTCAATCCAGCAGGTTCTATTAATGTCACATACCAGGTTAAGTTTTTTAGAGCGAGTAACCCGTGTACCATTTGACTTGCAGATATGCAGCATTTCCAATAAAGCAGGATCAGATTCCTTATATCCAAGGCAGAGATTCCCTCTGAGTAGTCTGTATGAAACAGAATAAAGTGACAGTGGTTTCAGATGATCCACATAGGACAGATGCTGAAGACTTTGAATTTTCCTTGTGAAGAACCTTTGTGGTTTCTCCAGTTGCTGCAGGTGCTTGGCAAGCTACATACCAAAAGGGGGATTGTACTTAATTATTGGCCTGATGAGGGAAGAAAACAGGGAGGTTATAACTTCTTTTTTTTCTAGAGACAATGCCCTTACTTAAGAGATGAGCAATATCCAATGCCCTTCTTATCACTGTGGAGATATGGTGACCAAAGGTAAGATTGCTTTCAACCTGTGTGGCCAGGTCTCTCACTACTGAGTGCATACTTAGGGTGTTGCTATTGATGTGGTAGTTAGCAGGAACATCGCTCTTACCAAAAGGGATGATAATACATATTTTTACATTGAGTTTAAGGCCATGACTTTGGCACCAATCATTTGTTTGCGTAGGACCCTCATGTAGGATGTTGACATCATTTGGAGATTCTATGACTGCTCCCAGTTTGCAGTCATCAGCAAACTTTGCCAGCCACAGACCTTTAGTTTTTCTTTGTACTTTGGAGAAATAGATTCCAAACAGTTGAGGTCCCATGACTGATCCTTGTGGAACACCACTGGTACAGGTCTGCTGTTAGAGGTGGATTCCCCTGACTATAATCTGTTCTATCAATGAGCCAGTTAGTGACCCATCTAACAATATAAGGGTTGATACCTAGCTGGGTGATTTTGTCAATGATGCTTGAGTGGGGAATAGTGTCAAAAGCCTTGGCTAAGTCTAGGTAGGCTGTATGCACAGATTTTCCCTCATTCAGAGCCATGGTACTGTCTCAAAGAAGTTCACCAGGTTTAACAGGCATGACCTCCCTTTGCAAATCCAAACTGAATAGAGTCAAATGTTTGGAAATTACTTATATCTTTGTTGATAAGGTGCATGTTGATTTGCTCCATGGCCTTGCAGATAAGGCTACTCAGGCTAATAGTTTCTGGGGTCAGTGGAGGCACCACCTTTGTGGAAGGGAATAACGGTGGACGTTTTCCATTCAACTGGGATGAAGCTGGTGCTTAGACAATGACTGAAAGGAGTACCCAGTGGTGTTGCTAATTCTTGTTGGAACCCATGTAGGGCACAGTCTTTTCAATAAGTGCCATGTGATTTTTTACATCCATCTGAGTTGTCACCAACAGAAGCATGTGGGGCCTTGGCTTAACATCTCATCCAAAGGACGATACACTCAGAGGAGTACAGTGCCCCTCTTATGCTGCACTACTGTGTCAGCTATCAATCTATCTGGTGCAGTAATAAAACCCACAGCTTTCTGCACCAAACGTTAATGTGCTACCTGACATTCATAGACAGGATGAAAGAAATTGAACAAACTGATATTCAAGTGTTTTATAAAATTCTATAGGAATAAATCACTGCTCACCACGTTTTTGTTAAGTATGGATTTTATTGCTCTTGTGATTTACTCAATAGATGAATAAGTAAATTATATATTGGCTTCTTTTAAAGTGTGGTTTTAAGCCTTACCTATAACAGCTTGCTTTATTTATTCCATTCTTGATTCTACAGCATCTTATAACATTTTTTAAAACATATATACTATAATGTGGATTTCGTCAATTAATTACCTGGCAGTCTAGCTCAGAAAGTTAAGATTATAAACTAGTAAAAAGATTCATCCTGTAGTTGTAGAGTTTGACTAACTCATTCTCCATTTGTACTCCATGTAAATCACAGCAGGTTAGTAAACTAGCCAGTGCTCTGTGGTCACCTGTGAAAACAGGTACTTGTACCTAGTGCACTTACTTTGTTAACAAGTGAATAAAAACATTTCTCCACTCTCCTTAATGTGTCTATATAGTTTCAATGTTTTCAACATTTTTGCAAATAGTTTCTCATTTTATCCACATTTAAATGGTATGGAAAAATGCATATGTATGGCTAGAGCTTATGATTTCTTGATATTTTGTTTATGAAAGCTTGGGTTCATAGGTTCATAGATTAGTACTAGGCTAAATGCCGTTATGGACCATTTTAAGCCTAGCCAATTACCCCATGTGAGAATCAAACCCTGCACCTTGTGTCTATAAGGCAACCACCTTGACCATTATGCCAGCCTCCCACCCCACCAAAGACTCCCCAGACTGACCCAGAGACTCCCCAGACTCTGGAATAGATTGCCCATACATGTCAAGCAGAGTGCCTCTTTGGCCATCTTCAAAAGGAACCTTGACGATTGGATGGGAGAAAGAAAATTCACCCTGGGGATCACGTCAGTCATCCTGCTAGACAGGGGTCCATGGAAGTAAATAGTGTGGGAAGAAATAGCCAGGGAATTGTTATGGCTAGGCTTGTATAGGCCCTTGGGCCGATAGCCTGTACCAACCTTCGAACCTACGAACCTATGTGTGTTAGAGTTTGTTAACTGCATAAACAAGATCTCATTTTTATTTCCATCTGCTTTAAAATATTTTAAAACCTTCCAGACAGACTTTAAACATTTCACTTTTAGTATTAAATTAAACCATTTCTTAAGAGACGCTCTTGATTTAAGTATTAATTTATGTTTTTTAAAATATAATGAGATATTATTTTATACATTCAGTTAATTTACAATCATTTAATAAGTCAATAGTTATAAAACATTTATGCATATTTAAAAGTACGACTATTTAAATATGCAAATCAAAGCTGCGCACGTAACTGCTGAGAAAAGTGTTATTATACATATATCTATTATATTATATGTTCTGGTTTAATAAGAGCTTAAACACTAAACACATAAAAAGGTAAATGTAGCAAAATGGAGCACAGACCCCTTCAAGAACCAATAAAAAAACACATAACTGAGTCTGTGTTAAGTGAAATAAAAAGCACACAGCAGATGTATAAGTCACAGTCATCAGATAATTTATCAAGAGCATGAAAAATAGAATGGGCACTTACAAGCTGCTTCTAAGAAAGAGCAAATGGGGCTTTAAGGCTACCTCTGGGAGTCATGGGGGAGTAAAACAGTCAGGCAGTTTGAAATAACAAAAGGGATTTACAGGCTACCTTTATGAGAGACTAAAAAGTTAGATAACTCAAGACCTGTACCCCCACAGCCTGTGAGGCGCTGGCCTGAAAAGAGACTGAGAAACAAAAAGAGGGCAGAGAGAGAAACTGGTGCATGGATTTTCTAAAGCAGCAATAAGGTATGATTGTATCATCTTTTGGCAACTGTCTTATTATTTTTGGAACAGATTTGTGAATAAACTTGCATAATCCCTCAGTAAATGACACTGCTGCAAGTCTTCTTTATGTACAGGAAGGGGTGCCAAAGCTTTGAGTTGAACATGCATGTAGTAAATGGAGTACTGTAATTACACTCTGAAATCAGGAAAGAGAGAGAAAGTTATTAAATGCTTCCCTAGAGCAAGACAGACCCAATCTTAGCAGAACTTAGGAGTGCTTAACAAAAGCTTTTTAAATAAACCCAAGTGCTGTTAATCTGGGTTGCACTCTGGGAACTAACAACGGGCAATGCTCGCCGACAAATAAGAGTGTCAGAAGGTAAAACAGCTTTTAAAAGTGGTTAGAACTTTATTTTATAAAAAAGGCAGCAGAACAGTGTCTAACAGCTTTTGCAACCTAAACAAAAATAGTGTGGAACAAAACAGAAATGAAACAAGCTAACAAGTTCCAAAGGACAAACCACGGGTGTCCTTCTAAGATTTAAAGCTTTCACTCTGATATTTTCACCATAAAACTTCCTCAGAATCTTTTCACAAAATGTTTCCATACCATTTAAATACTCTCCAGGCTTTGCACCAAAAAACACACACAACCAATCAACTACCATTCAAAGCACATGCACCCAGTGAAATACAATATTTAAATTAGTTTCAAAAATCTCAAAAAAGAAACATTTCCTGGTATTCAGGACCAATCATTATACACTAAAATCATGCCAATCATAGATCTTAATGGCTTTTTTTACCAATCAGAAAATAGCACCAATCATAGATCTTGATTGCTTTTTTCCACCAGTCAAAAAACAGTGTTAAAATCCATTGTCAAAAAGTGATGTTCTCAAACGGTCTCCCATCCAAATGTTATCCAGGCTCAAACCTGCTTAGCTTCTAAAGTCATTCAATATCAAGCACATTTATTCTACACTAATGATTCACTCCTAAAATAAAACATTTAATGTTAATGTTTGAGGAGGGGCATTGACTACATCTCTGATCTGAGAAATATAACAATAAGTATCCTGTTTTTTTTACTTATTTATACGGGTTATTGCTTCTAGCAATTTATATTTAGCACTTTTTATTGTCTGCTGCATACGTTTTACTGTATTTTATTGCTATTAACTAATCTGCATGGGTAACTCATTTGTTTGCAGTTAAAAGCATTCTGTAGAGTCCCCTTGCTCCATTATCTGTTTAAAAACTTTCATTTTGTGGCTCACTGCTGTGACAAAGATTTCTGTAGTGTTTACTGCCTAAAAGAGTGTAGGCTAATAGCTTTAGTATTGTTCCCCACCCTTCCACCCTGTTGGTGTCTTATTGTTATACTTGGTGGCTTTGCAGTTGCCCGCCCCTACTGTAAATTTGATCTGGGACACTCCTCCCAGTCTAGTGTCATTAGCTCATTCTACCTAATACAGAGAGAACATCTGAGAAGGCCAACCCACTTAGCTTCTTTCCTTTTGTTCCTCCTTTCTCCCTTTCTTTAAAAAAAAAATTGTCTGAATCTCCTTGTGTTCTGACTGTGCTTCTCAAACATTTTGAAAATATAGAGTATATTTTAGTGCATTTATTAAAACTGCATTTGGCTTAATATTGCTACAACTCAAGTGCTCTAGGTTGCACTGCATCTGAATTGTTTAAGTGTGTTTTAGCTGCTTTTCTGTATATATAGACTTTTCTGTAGATGTAGACTAGCTACTTATTCTACTGTATTACTGCCTCTTAAATCGTTTTTCAGTTGTGCACTTGCCTTGCTTCATTTACAAAGTTATAAATTGCTAATTTTGTAGAGTTTTAATTGCATTTACTGTTTAGGGCTACACACTCAAGTGCGTTAGCCTTTTCTGTGTTTATTTACTGTATTATTGCATTGTTTAGCCTGTTTTAACAAAAAAAAACAAAAACATACTATCTTGTTTGCTCGTTTCCTGCCTTTCCTAGCTAGTATAGTACAGATCCCAGGCTTTGCTTGTCTCAGGACTTTATTTTCTGTGTTCAGAGCTATCCAGACCTTGCTGTGGTACAGGGAAGTCCTACTGCTTACTAGTGGGGCTGGTGAGCATTGTACTGCCTATCAAACACTAAAGGAATGGTTTCCAGCTCTGAAATTGTAATTTTATTAGCCTTTTTTGGGCTGATTTCTATCTGTTTCAACTTTCTGGCTTAAAAGCGTGCATGTTTGCACATTTTTCACATCATGCAGCACCATGGGGCTATGGTTAAACTATTCCAGGTGCCAGAAAGTCTGCTCTTCAACTCAGTTTCTCAGTAGTAGCACTAAAATATGAACCACTGTGACTAGCACTTGCTCTAGAACCTGCTGGAAAGCACTAGGAAGCCTTAAACTGATACAAGCACTTAACTCTCCTTGTCAATAAGGAGAAATTAATCGTAGACACTAAACAGCCTATAATTGCAAAATACCTTGCAAAGGTAAGGGAAAACAGCTCTTGTACTTTACAAAAAAAGCACCTAAACAGGCATGTCCAAGGGTCAGCTTCTGGTGATTTCTCCCATCCACCTGGTGAATCTGAGCATACTGGGGCAATGCAGCAACTGCTTCATGTACACAGACAACCCTCTCTTCCTTCCACCCAACACTACAACCTGTGAGAGATGCACTTACATAGCCAAACTGGAAGCAAAGCTCTCTCCAGCCAAGATTGTGCTAGACAGTCAAGAGCAGGAGGTTAACATCTGCATTACACCTCAAGCAACACATAGCCCTTCAAAACCCACACCATCAACACCCACACATAGCAACATTAAACCCACATATGCGGAGGCCCTTAACATTAACCTACCTAAGCAACAAGGACCTCCGAAGCTGAAAGGCAAACAAACACCAGTCACAACCAAACTGACACATAGCTCACAACACAAGTGTGCAACCCAACAACAGCCCCTAAGGCAAGACAATGTACCCAACACTTTAGTCATAGGTGACTCTATAGTCAGGCACAATGATGTCCCACTCACCAGGATGAACAAGGAGAAAATTACAGTCAGCTGCCTGTCGGGTTCCAGGATCCGCCAAATAATGCATGCACTCAAGTCACTCCACAAAAAGTATAAATACGACTCTGTCATTGTCCATGTTGGAGTGAATGACTTGAGATGTACCTCCCTGGACTACATGAAAAGAGACATGGAAGAGCTCTGGGATCATGTGGCCCAGGCAGGTATGACCCTAGCCCTGAGTAGCATCCTGTCTTCGCCCAGAATGATACCACAGTATAAGGACAAAATGATTGAGTTCAACAATTGGCTAAGCTTCTGGTGTCATTCAAAGGGGATCCAGTATATGTCTGCCTGGGAAGACATGATCGACAAACCACAATGCTTTGCCAGAGATGGTCTGCACCTGCCACCCCTGGGATTCAGGTTACTGGCTAAAGCTCTTGCCACCCCTATAGTGCCTTTTTTAGGCAAGGTTCAAAGGACAAAACCACCACCGTAACAGATACAAGCATGCAAAATCTGAAGGTAATGCTACTCAATGCTAGAAATCTAAACCTCAAAATGCACTCTCTCGAGGCATTCCTAAAAATGGAGGACATCGATATCTGTGAAGTAACTGAGACCTGGTTCAAGGCTCCAAAGAGCACCCCTGCAATGCCAGGCTACAACTCTTACCACACTTTTCAGCCATCAAACCAAGACCGAAACACTAAAGGTGGAGGAGTGTCCATATTCACCAAGGATATTCACACCTCCAGGCTAGTTGCCCAATACAATGCATCTGAAATTCTCCAGGTGCAACTAACACTAGGTAAGACTGCAATCCAAATTGTAGCTTGCTATAGATCCCCCACCATGCCCCAAGATTCTCACTACAGCTTTCTAAACATACTGGAAAATATTAAGATACAATCAAATACCCTAATACTGGGTGATTTCAACTACCCTGCCATTAACTGGGAAAACTACTTGGGTACCAACACCTTTTCCCAACGGTTCTTGGAAGTCATGAATTCCAATGCCCTGGATCAACTAATCTATTGTCCTAGCACGGGCTCCAATATCCAAGACCTGGTCATTACCAACATGGGAGATAGATGCTCCACACCAGTGGTCATCCCCCTCATTGGTCAGGTCTGACCATAAACAAATCACCCTTGATATCCACATCCCACCCCCACACCCCAGTAAGGAAACTTCCGTAAAAAACTTCTCCAAAGCCAACTTCATGCTACTCAAGTCAGAAGTGACAAACTTCATGACACCCATGCAGACAGGATCTGAAAGTTCGACTGCTGAATCCTGCACTAAGGCACTGTACGAGCACATCCACTCGTGCATGAATCGTGCCATCCCAAATAGAACCAAGACGCTCTCCTCCAAAAAAAGGTGGTGGTCCCCTGCCATAAACAAATTATACAACAGAAGGAAGAAACTGTTGCAGAAAAGAGGAAAATCCCAGGATGCAAAAAACTCCCTTACCAGCCTCAGTAAGAAGCTGAGATCCCTCATAAAATCCTCCAAAGCTAGTTATGAAAATAAAATTGCCAAAGATTCCAAAGACAACCACAAGGCATTCTATAGTTATGTGAAGAATCTAAATGGCAATGCTCAGATCTGCTCTGAGCTACAACAGAATGGCATTAAATATACTGATCCCAAGGATATTGCCAATATCCTGGCAGAGCAATTTAGTGCCAACTTCACCCCCCTCTCACCCCCTAAAGGGCCCATCTCAATACCAAAAGATTGCCAAATTCCGGTAATCATGGCCACACAGGTAGAAACCACACTCTCCAAAGCTAAGAATACAGCATCCAAGGCACCAGATGACATCCCGGGCTGTGTACTACATGAACTACAAAATGAACTGGCACCTCACCTAAGTGTCATGTTTAATCATATCCTCACCTCAGGCTTCGTGCCCACTGAGTGGCGCACAGCTACAGTTATCCCACTCCACAAGGGGGGATCCACCTCGGATCCCAGGAGCTACCGTCCCATCAGTCTGATGAGCCTGATCTGCAAGGGCATGGAACGCATTATCATGGAACTTATAAACAAAGACATTGGCAACCTTCAAACACTAGACCCCACCCAGTTTGGGCTCGTGAAGGGCCAATCTTGTCTCCTGAACTTGATTGACTTCTTTGAATCAGTTTCCAGAGCTGTGGATGAGGGTAAGGTGGTCCACACAGCCTATATGGGCCTTATCAAGGCCTTCAACACCATCCCCCACTCTGGAATCATAGATAAACTTACTAAGCTGGGCATAAATCCCTACGTCACTCCATGGGTTGCCAACTGGCTTACTGACAGAATCCAGACTGTAAAAGTAGCTGACTCCAAATCCAGCTCTAGACAAGTGACAAGTGGAGTACCTCAGGGTTCAGTCCTGGGACCACTCTTGTTTGGCATCTACTTCTCTGAAGTACAGGCCAACACTAAGGGACTCTGGCTAACAAAGTATGCAGATGACTGCAAACTGGGAGCCATTATTGAATCCCCAAATGATGTAGATATTCTACAAAGGGGCCTTACAGAAACAAATGCTTAGTGCCAGAGCCATGGGCTCAAGCTTAATACCAAGAAATGTATAGTTATCCCCTAAAAAAACATGTACCCATGAATTACCACATAGGTGGCAGTACACTAAACACTGAAAGTGTGATGACAGACTTAGGGACACAGGTAGACAGTGGTCTCACCTTCGATAACCACATCGCCACATCAGTCAGAAAATCCTTCTATGTGACACACCTCATCACTAAGGGCTTTTCATCCAGAAAAAAGGAGGTCATTGTCTCACTGTACTCATCCCTCATTAGACCCATTATAGAGTACAACGCCCCATTTGGTATGTACCTCACAAGACATCTGCAACAGCTGGAAAGGCCACAGAAATACCCCACTAAAAGAATCACAGACCTAAAGCAGATGCCCTATGCTGACCATCTAAAAAAACTCCAGCTATATTCTGTGGCATATCGTCTACTCAGAGGCGATCTCTGCTTAACATACAAGGCCATGTCAAACCCTGAGCTGTTGGACATGCTCCACTTAAAGAAATCCCAATCCCTCAAAGCCACATGCTCCAGGGATCTAAACCTTGTCATCACAATGAACAAAACATGCTGGAGGAATAGGTTTCTGACCCAGAGACTCTGGAATAGACTGCCCATACATGTCAAGCAGAGCGCCTCCTTGTCCCTCTTCAAAAGGAACCTTGACAATCGGATGTGAACTATGAAATTTACCGAAGGGATCATGTCAGTCGCCCTGCTAGACAGGGGTCCAGGGAAGTAAATATTGTGGGAAGAAATATCCTGGGAATTGTTATGGCTAGGCTTGTATAGGCCCTAAGGCCAATAGCCTAGTACCAACCTATGAACCTATCAATCATATATTTAATCCTAGCAGTCGATCTTCCATACATAATATTTGCCATCAAGATTCAGAGCATTCCAGGTGAACCTTATAATCACCTTCTAAACCCTGGATTGCTACAGAGTCAATGACAAAGAATGTATAATTTGCTTTTCAATGACTTGAACATGAGCACAAGTATTTTTAAATTCACGAAAGGTGGTTTTGGCAAGTCAGTTAATTATCTTGATGTAAACCTGACTTTTGTCAAGAGGAGGGATGCATTCAAAGCCAGATTTACTGTAAGGTTTGACTGCACTTCCATTGCATAGTTTATTTGGCATTATGTGACTCATGTTCAACTTTTTATGTAGGTAGAACATTGAGATGTTTAAAACGTGGGATCTACAAACATAATTTAGACATCAGAAAACAAAATGTAAATAATCCATTGCCTAAACACGTTTTGATTTGTGAAAGTTTTAGGAAGTATGCATTCATTGTATATTCATAGATTAGTACTAAGCTAACTGCCCTTGCGAGCCATTTTAAGCCTAGCCAATTATCCCTTGTGAGACTCAAACCCTGCACCATGTGTTTGTAAGGCAAACAACTTAACCATTAGGCCACCCTCCCAACCCAAATAGATTAGTACTAGGCTAACTGCCCTTGTGAGCCATTTTAAGCCTAGCCAATTATCCCTTATGAGACTCAAACCCTCCACCTTGCGTTTGTAAGACAAACACCTTAACCATTAGGCCACCCCTCCCTTATGATCCCCTTCTATATGAGATCAGAAGGCCACTGAAGGATACCTCCCCCCATTTCTTGGTAATATCAGTCTTCCAGAAAGTACAAGTGCGAAAATAGAACCATATGAATGCCCTACAGGTGTCACCCCCCCCCCCCCAAGATACAGAAAAGGACAAGACAGATGAATTTCTGCCATCCTCACCATGATCCCAAACTTAGGGAATATTGTAAATAATGAGGCAAAAGGCAGGACAGCCCACTGAACCTCCTTCCTTTCAAGAGCATATCCTGCAGGAGGCTTTCTGATCCCTTAAGCCTATTTTTTGCTCATTCCTCCAGAAAAGACAGTAGCATGGCTTGTGGTTAAAATAGCATGGGAAACCCTGACTTTTTGACACCCATTCCAAAGAAGCCAGACAAGATCCTCCAGCCTCTTAAGGGCATGCTTATTGACTCCACAGGTTGATTCTGCTGTTGTCATATCCCTCCTTAAAAAGGGTCCTACATCACAGAACCCCCCACCAAACAATTAAACTGCCTTCCTTCTTTCCAAATTATTCTAAAAAAGCAGAATATTTGCTGCATAGTATGGATTTGCACAGGCAGCTCAATTTTACTTGAACATAACTAAATCAAACAGAAAAGATTCTGAGCTATCCATTATATTCTTCTAAAAGATAACTGTGATCCAAAGTTTCTAAGGTGACCTTGTCAAATTAGCTGACTATAGTAAATTCTGCTATCTGAGAAACAATAAACTTTTATCTGCTGAACCCAGAGTCTTCTCAGTAGAGCAATGGCTACTACTCAAGCTCTTTTTTTTCAAAACTTCATCTCTGGATGACATTTTTGTGGGAGTCGTGGTGGCATCACTGAATACTTTTGCAAGACACTTGTTGTGTCTTTCGGCTTTTCCCAGTTAGGGGTTGTCACAGCGGAACTCCGGTCCGCTAATGATTGGTAGTTGATTTTTACGTGCCGAGTTACCAGTCCTGACGCACAACCTTCAACGAAGGTATGCCCATTCACGCATGTCTCCATGCAGAAGTCGCTCTAGCTGAGAATCAAACCGGACAGCGTCTTACTGTGAGGCGACAACGCTACCGCAGCACCACCACCGCAGCAAAACATGATTTGTAGGTCTAGGTAATCCTTTAAAGCCACATTGACTAGGGAAAATGTTTCAATGAGAAAGGACTGAGGAGTATAAGCTTGGGACTCTGTCATACACATATAAAAGTTCCACACTTGCAATAACACTAGATAGTGATGGGTAGCTCCATCTTCATCAACATACTTGCCTAACCTCCCTGTAGTCACGCTGGTGCATAGAAGGATAAAGCCCTGACTAGCCCAGGCAAACAGAGTTCAATTAGTGGCTCAGGCAACTTATGGAGTGAGAGAGAAGATGGGCATGAATATCATGTAGGGAAGAGATATGCTGGGCATTGTCCAATGAGCACTGACAGATGCTAGGGCTTGTGGGATGGATGCCACAAGGGGTGGATGTGGAAGGAACAAAGTAAAGGGTGACCTGCAGCCAGGGTGGGCGAAAAGCTCATGTTAGCACTCCCATTGCCCACCTATCCTACAAGCAGGCTGTCAGCACATAGGAGTGGGATGATTAGGCCAGGAAAAATCCCCACATGATTGAATGATGGCTTCTTCTCCAGTTCAACCCACCACTTGCTCTGACATGTTTCAAGCCATTGTTACCCTGCCTGAGATTTGGAGACTACCTCAGGCCAAGTCTCTTCCTGTAAGGTGACCCTCCCACTGAAGGGAACACTCAGGTTCTGCTGAGGATAGTACTTGTGCTGGGGAAGATTGGACTGGCAGATGTTGCTTAATAGCCAACGTGGAAGAGAGAAAAAAAACACCTGCCAAACATCATCCTGCTTCAGTCCTGATGGTGCCTAAAATGTTATCATTTGTTGCTGTTATTCAGGTTGTTGTTCTGGTTGTTAATGTTATTATTATATCTTTTTTGCTCTGCTTCAGTGTAGGCTAATTGAAATATGGTGAGGCTTATTCTTTGTATGGGATTTTAGGTAAGAGAGTGGCCCAATAGCCTGGAAATGTTTTAGATACTAGGCTGTCTTTGTGCGGCAGGCGTTAGTCCTAATGGCTGATGAAAAAAGAAATGTGCAGCCACACGTAGCATTGTAAGTATGTAACTTTCATTAATAAACCTTAGAATTTGGCAAAAAATTATTCATTCTGTTGATTGCAGTATTGAAGGTGTGGAAGTTCATTTAGAAGTAATGAGTTACATATTTTCTGGCAGCATGAGGCTCTATTTCATTTTAACTAAGAAATTCAGAGTATTCTGAACTACGTGTAGCCTAACATATTGACTTTATCCAGTGCTGTAAAGCTGACTGGTAACTTGTCATATGGCTGACTGGTGAATGGGTGAAAGCTGGCTAGACAAAGCATAAAGTGTCATTCTGACAATGCTAAAGTTAGGAGTTAAAAAAGTTATAACCAGATGGTGGGAGACACAACACCTTCGTAAGCCAGAGAGAGGGAGAGAGGGATTCTGCAGTGTTGATGAGAATTCAATGGAGAAAACTTATCCAGATGCTACGTTAACACAGTATAGTGTTGATGGATGACAGAACCCCCCAATACACACACACACACACACACACACACACACACACACACACACACACACGCACACACACGCACACGCACACACACGCACACACACGCACACACATGCACGCGCGCACATTTTCATGCTCATTTGCATTTTTTAATTTTCATCAGCTTTACTATGAAACATAATAGAACAGGTTTCTATATTCAAGTTTAATTAACTGCCAGGCCTTAATCAGCTATGTTATACAGGAATATATAACAGATAATTATGAGTACTTATCACACTTCACTGTGCTTTTATGGGTTCATAGGTTCATAGGTGTTTACTATGCTAATGACCACAAGGACCTTTTTAAGCCCAGCCATGCATCCCAAATATCTGACAAATTCTGATACCCTTGATAGGTGTAACCATGGGCCTGGGAGATGAACCATTTATAGGTTACCTCTGTCCATTAAAGACATAGGTGCCAAACCAGGGATGAATTTCTGGTTTCCCATCCAATTTGCACTTGGATTGGGTTAAGGGAAGAACTCTGCTTCACATGGATGGGGAGCCTGTTCCATAGACGGGATGGTCTCTGGGCTATATACCTATCTTTCCAGCAGGTCCTACTTATATCATAGACAAGGTTTAAGTCTTTAGAATGGGTGATTCTGGTGCTGTTTATCTTGTAGATATGCAGCAGGTCCATCAGAGTGGGGTCTATATGCCATGCATAGATCTCCCCTCAAAAACCTATAGGAGACAGAATACAGAGATAGGGCTTTGAGGCAGTCTGCATAGCACATATTACTTACAACCTGTATTCTTTTAGTGAGGAACCTCTGTGGACATTCTAATTGTTGGATGTGCCTGTCTATAAATATACCAAAGGGGGCATTGTACTCAATGATAGATCTGATGAATGCCGAATGCAGTGGAGCAATGACTTCCCTGGTCTTAGATGCCATACCTCTGTTCCATAAGAATGCTTTTACTACTGATAATTTATTTCTAAAAAGGTTTTAGTTTGGTTAAATTACTTGCACAAATAAAAAAAAAACATATTTTAAGTGGAGCAGTTCTGTACAGACTGCTGCACTTAAAACTGAAAAAGAATCCAGACAAAATCTCAGCTAAAAATGTAAAAAGATATGGAAAAAATAATCTGTGCATGCTTACATTTTATAAATACAAAATGTTTGAGCATTTTTATATGTATATTTCAATAAAGAATACAAAGCACTAAAAATGACATAAAACTTAAAACATCATACATCAGCAACCCTCATCTTTAAAATACTGTTAATTGATAGATACAGGGCCTGATTCCAAAAGGCTTTCACTCAGTGCAAGTCACCACTTACACTGAAAGCAGGTTGTGAGCTGGTCTTTTGGAATCGAAACCCCAGGTGTAGCTTGTTTATAGATAGGCCTTACACCAAAGTAAGTCACTTACACTGAGAGCAGGCTGAGAGCTGGTCTTTTAGAATTGAACCCCCAGGTGTAGCTTGTTTATAGATAGGCCTTACACCAAAGTAAGTCACTTACACTGAGAGCAGGTTTTTCAGAATCATGGTAGACTTATACTGAGATCAAGTCTTTTGGAATCTAGCCCACAGAATCATTCAATCTGGGGGGGTTATAGTATTAAGTTTCATCTGTGACCACCTGGCTATGGCAAACTATAATACTCCAACTACTTTTTGTGAAACATCTGTCCCTGATTTTAACAATATGATTGAAAACCTCACAGCCTTAGTGTTGCAACTGACCCGGCCAGTTTTCAGATTGGCAAGTATTATAGCACCAGCCCAGAGAGACTTGGCAGACCCTGCAGTTTCTACAAAGATTTACAGAGGTATGCAATACTAAAGTTCCTAAGACACCTCTTGGAACACTTCAGATCAAGAATTACTCAGCAGATACTATGTTACAACCTAAACTTGAAGATCGGTTAAAATTTCTTAGACAAAAGAGGTAACAAAGTTTAAAAATTTGCAAATGGGCTTTACCTTTTTAAAAGAAAGTTTAAAAATGTACATGTTTTGATGGGTCTCCACTTTTGGAAGCTTCCAAATGGTCTCCAAAGTAAAACAGTGAAAATCATAACCCAAAGACTAATAACCCAACGGTTACAATCTGGTGTCCTGAATGCATCCAGCCACTAATGACCTTAAAAGTGCTTAGAAAACAACACTGAAGCTTGATAAAAATGTTTTATTCCACTTGCTCCATTAAAATCCAATAAAACAGATGGTCAAGCGCTTTTGTCCCTTCACATGGGACTTCATCAGAACCATCTTCCCCTTCAATAAGCGCACTTAAATATCGTCATAATTAATCAATTAACCAGGCATTAAATTACATACTCTTCTTAAAGATACCATCCCCTAAAAATAAGGTAATTTTGTACAGGCATTTTGCTTACCAATAATATAACACGTTATGTAGCTTTACCTTGTGTCATTTTGTGTTCTTACATACAATTATAAAAAGATATAAACATTGTTTTAAGATAATTATTCCAACTAATACAAATCCAAGCCTCTTTTTATGTTTAACTAACCCAATCACAGACCTAAAAAAATAGTTCCTGCTATAATTGTTGTGCTCTCAATTTAAGCATTAGAATAATAGATACATTTTTGTTTAGCCCTGGTGATGTTGTGGCATTCAATTTCATTTGCCAACATAGTTCTCTCATTTCTATGTCAAGTTCCCACCATCCCCCTCTAGGTTTCCTGGGTATAATATCTAAAACACCAAATCTAAATCTAGTGAATCCTTTACAATTCTGAGAAGGCTTGAATAATACATTGTTTACATTGCCCTTTGAAATAGCATACAAATGTTCATATATGTGCTTTTTGGGTGATCTTTCCATTTTTACCTATGTAAAAGAATTCACATTGCTGACAAACAACAATGTAGACAAGCCCCATTACGTTACAGTTCCAATCCCTGAGATTTATTCTAAATCCTGTACTATTTAAAACCACTTTTGATTTTTCCAGTATGTATTTACATTGGTTAAATGAACCACACCTAGTCGTACCCCTATTCCCTGGTATTTTATACATTTTGGGATGTTCAAACAAAAATTTTAAATTCAAACCCATCTTATACACAAACTGAGGGGTTGCTCCAAGGATATCTAAAATTTCAAGGTTACTTTTAAAAATAACCCAGTTCTTAATAATATTGTCTTTGGTATCCTTAGCTCTACTACTGTAAAGGACTACCATACTATCTGAATGACTGTTAGTCCCTGCCACCTACAGGAACTACAGGAACAACAAAAAAGTGAACTATTATTAGATAATGTACATAGTTCGAGTGAGAATGAATCTAGGATTTTAGAAACATTCAAAGGGAAAATGTTGTCCTTTCAGGGATTTAACATTTACAATTACATTGAGATTAAGGTTAACCATTCCCATTTTTCTCTGCTTAAGAAAGGACTTAAATGTATCCCTTCTCATAAAATTAATATAGTTGATGTACTTAGTGAGTTTAAAATATTTACTAGGAAATTAAACCTTCAGGTATAAGAAATGAAGGAACAACTTGTACAGAAAAGGGGTGGGACATTTCAAAATGAAGAGTATTTTTAACCCATCTTTACATCCGACTATTGCCACTTTTAACTAGGTTATGTTCATCAGAAATTCACACAATGGTAAGAAAACAGAAATTAAATTAATGCAATTTAACTAAGGGTGAGCAAGAATTATTAAACAAACTTTGAACGAACAACCACTTGAGAATTATGAAACCAGACAAAGGGGGTGGAATTGTGTTAGTGGATAAGAAAGATTATAATGGACACATTTTAAGTTTGCTACACAATGAAAGTAAATATCAGGTAGTTTCAAGGAATGAAACAGAAATAGCAAATAAGAAGATCCAATTATTTTTGGAAGATTCTTATATCAAGGTGTTATTGAGGAAGATATTTTTAATTTTTTAGTCAATAAACACCCTTACATCCTCACAATGTTTGTGATTCCTAAAGTTCTCAACAATATTTATGACTGTCTATATAGATTGATAGTTGCAGCACAAAATAGTGTTACACATCCATTGGGAGTTTTTATAGATAGAGTGACGAAGAATGCCCTGTCTAAAATAGATTACCTCTTAAAGGATTCCTGGGATTTTTCTTACCAAAATCAAACAAGAATGGTATAGTAACCAAGTTAGTTTTTCCACTATAGATGTAGTGGATTTATTCAATTCCATTCCACATGAAGAAGGTTTAGAATTATTTTACGAAGCTCTTAATGAATTAACAAACCTAAACAACACTTTAAAGAATTTTATTATGTTTTAGAAATAACTTTGAATAATAATTTAATTTATTTTGAAGGTGAATACTTTAGACCAATCAAAGAGGTTATGATAGGGGCAAATTGCGCCCCCATCTATGCAAATTTAGTCATGTGGGTGTGGGAAAGGAGATATGTCTTTTCATCTGAATACAAAAAGATGGCATATCTCTATTTTTTGGATGATATTTTTATTTTGTAGAAAGATAACGGAAGTAAAAAAGAAAATTTTGCAGAAATTATTTATCATTTGTTAACCGGGAAAGTCTGTCTTGGAACAAAGCCAATTTTCAGCAGAGGCCTGGGGAGAAACACTCTACATGCATGTCTTTGTAATGTGGGAGGAAACCGGAGCACCCTGAAGAAACCCACACAAATGCAGGGAGGACATGCAGACTCCACACAGAAGGCACCCCAGCATCGAACCGGAGAACCTCTTGCTGTGAGGTGACAATGCTATCGCTGCACCACTGCGCCGTCCAAATTTTTAATAACATTTATCAGTTTTTACATTTACTCACACACATGCAGATGATAGTATAGATTATTTAGATGTAATCCTATATAAAGATCTAGAAGAGAAGAGATTTGCCATAAATATTTTTAGAAAACCAACATTTTCAAACAGTTACTTGGACTACCACAGTTGTCACCCCAAATATACAAAAAATAATATTTTTAAAGGTCAAGTGGTTCGAGCAGCTAGAATGTGCTCAAGTTTGGAAATTTTTAAACAAGAAGTGGATTTTATGGTTAAAATGTTTCTAGAAAGAAAGTACCCTGATGATCTTCTTTTTAAGATTACTAAAGAAGTATTGGAAGGATGGGGCACCAGATTCAAACTGATTTTAGGGAATACTCAGAATTAACAAAGGTGGCTAGGACTAACAATCATTCAGATAGTATGGTAGTCCCTTACAGTAGTGGAGCTAAGGATATCAAAGACATGATTATTAAGAATTGACTTATTTTTAAAGGTAACCTTGACATTTTCGATATCCTTGGAGCAACCTTCAGTCTGTGTACAAAATGGGCTTCAATTTAAAATTTTTGTTTGAACACCCCAACATTTATAAAATACAGAGAAATAGGGGTACGACTAGGTGTGCTTCATGTAACCAATGTAAATACATACTGGAAAAATCAGAAGTGGTTTTAAATAGTACAGGATTTAGGATAAATCTCAGGGATGGGAATTGTAATACGAGGGGGCTTGTCTACATTGTTATTTGTCAGCAATGTGAATTCTTTTACATAGGTAAAAATGGAAAGATCACTCAGAAAGCACATATACAAACATTTGTATGCTATTTCAAAGGGCAATGTAAACAATGTATTATTCAAGCCTTCTCAAAATTGTGAAGGATTCACTAGATTTAGATTTGGTGTTTTATAGGTTCATAGGTTCATAGGTTCATACTAGGCTATCTGCCCTAGGGCATTTATAAGCCTAGCCAGAGTATGTTTGGCTTTCGCCACCCATTTTAAATTAATTTTGCTATGCCCTTTTTCGAGGTTAGTATACTGTGCCTCTGTCTAACAGTGACACAGAAGTGATACCCGGGGTAAACCTATGATCTCCCATCCACTCATCAAGATTCCTCTTGAAGAGAGTCAATGAGGGACTCTGCCTAACCTGGACTGGGATTTTATTCCATAGTGAAGGGAGCCTCTGGGTTATGAATCTGTCCCTCCAGCATGTCCTATTTATTTCAGTGCTGAGGTTCAAGTCTCTCGAGCGTGTAGCTCGATGGGATTTGGATTTTTTGAGGTGCAGCATGTCCCTTAATTCCGGGTGGGACATGGCCTTATACGTCAGGCACAGGTCACCTCTGAGCAGGCGGTATGCCACTGAGTAGAGCTGGAGTTTCTTTAACCGGGTAGCATATGGCATCTGTTTGAGCCCTTTGATCCTCTTGGTGAGGTACTTTTGGGGTCTTTCCAGTTGCTGCAGGTGTTTGGTAAGGTACATCCCAAAAGGGGCATTGTACTCGATTATGGGCCTGATGAGGGATGAGTAAAGAGGCACGATGACATCTCCTAATCTAGATGTGAATCCCTTCATGATTAGGTGGGCTATATAAAATGTTTTTCTAACCACTTTGGCCACGTGGTTGTCAAATGAGAGATTGCTATCAACTTGGGTCCCCAGGTCCCTAATGACTTCTTCTGTACTTAATGGATTACCACCTATGTGGTAATTTGTGGGCACTTTGTTTTTGCCAAAGGGGATGACTATACACTTTTTGGCATTTAGCTTGAGACCATGGCTCTGGCACCAGTTGTCTGTTTCTATGAGGCCCTTTTGGAGGATGCTTGTGTCGGCTGGAGAGTCGATTATGGTGCCCAGTTTGCAGTCATCTGCGAACTTGGTCAGCCACAGACCTTCCGTGTTGGCCTGTACCTCCGAAAAATATATACCAAACAAGAGAGGTCCCAGGACTGAGCCTTGTGGGACGCCACTTGTAACTGGTTTGGAGTCTGACATGGCTCCAGCAATTCTAACCATGTGGGTTCTGTCCTTGAGCCAGTTTGCAACCCATCTAGTGACATAGGGGTTTATATTTAAGCTGGTGAGCTTATCTATAATGCCTGAGTGGGGTATTGTATCGAAGGCTTTTGCGAGGTCCAGATAGGCTGTGTGGACCACCTTCCCTTCGTCAATGGCCTTGGTGACTGTTTCAAAAGTCAACCAGGTTTAAGAGGCAGGATCTGCCCTTAACAAAGCCAAACTGGGTAGGATCCAGTGTCTTTAGGTCCCCAATATCTTTATTTATGAGGTCCATGATGATCCTTTCCATAGCTTTGCAGACCAAGCTAGTCAGGCTTATGGGGCGATAGTTTCCAGGGTCCGTTGAGGCACCACCTTTGTGGAGAGGGACCACTGTTGCTGTACGCCACTCTTTGGGTACATATCCTGTAGTAAGGCTGAGATTGAACAGTAGTTTTATGTTTGGGTTTAGCTCTTCTTGGAGTTCATGTAGGACGCAGCCTGGGACACCGTCTGGTCCCATTGATGCTGTGTTTTTGCTTTGGAGAGGGCAGCTCTCACCTGAGCATCTGAGATGTCAGGGGCAGCACTCTGCTGGGATAGATATTTGCCCTTGGGGGGGGGGGGGAGAAGTTTGCGCTGAACCTGTCAGCTAGGATGTTGGCAGTGTCTGTGGGATCAGTGTATTTTTGTCATTTTGGACTAATTCTGAGCATATCTGGGAATTCCCACCCAGGTTCCTAACATAACTAAAGAAAGCCTTGTGATTATCTTTAGTGTCCTGTGCAATTTTTCTCTCGAAGCTGGCCTTTGACGATTTTATGAGTGCCCTTAGTTTTTTGCTAATACTGATCAGAGATGCCTTCCCTTTTTGGGATTTTGCTCTATCATGTAGTAGCTTTCTCCTTTTATTGTATAGTTTGTTTATGGCTGGGGTCCACCAGACAGGTCGTTTGCCTTTGGAGGATTGGGTCTTGGTTTTATTTGGGATTGCATGATCCATGCATTCCTGAAGGTGTTCATAGAATGCATTTATAAAGGATTCTGCGGTCTGGGCCGTATTTTCCACAGGCCCGGGGGCTTTGAAGGATTCCACCTCGGTTTTGAGGAGTGTGAAATTTGCTTTAGAGAAGTTTTTCACTGTGGTTTTCTGGGCAGGGGGTGGGGTCGGGATGTGAATATCCAATGAGATCAGTTTATGGTCTGATTTTACCAGTGAGGGATACACTTCTGGTCTGGAGCATAGAGTCCCCATGTTGGTGATGATCAGGTCCAGTATGTTTTCCCCTCTTAGATATTATACCCAGGAAACCTAGTGGTGAGAACTTGACATAGAAATAAGGGAACTATGTTGGCAAATGAAATTGAATGCCACAACTTCACCAGGGCTAAACAAAAATGTATCTATTATTCCAATGCTTAAACTGAGAGCACAACAATTATAGCAGGAGACTGTTTTTTTAGGTATGTGATTGGGTTAGTTAAACATAAAGAGAGGCTTGGATTTATATTAGTTGGAATAATTATCTTAAAACAATCCCTGGGATTCAGCAAGCTCTGCACGGAGTGTAGGAATAGTGCAAGAGCTACTGCAGGCAATATGGCCAATGAGCAATCCAGGAACGAGCTCCGGGGATGTGCACAAGCGCTCCTACACTATTCCTGCACGGACACCACTGCTATATGCTAATTTCCCCATTTACTGGTTAAAACCATGCAAATGAGGTGAATTAGTGATCCTGGAAGCAGGCAGACATCTGTGCAGGAATAGTGTAACCTGCAGAAATGTATTTGGTTACTAACCGAATACATTTCTGCAAATTACAAAATGGTAGCATGACAGCTCCAAAGAAAGCATGTATTCAATGTAGTAGGCATGCCAATGGCCAAATATATGGCCACTGGCATGGGAAATAGTTGCAAAATTATAAAAAAATAACTTTTTTTTGACAATTTCGGCCGTTTAAGAGTAGGGCAGTGGTGCGCAAACAGAATTGGCCCGAAAATTTGAAACAAAGTTGGAAATAAGCTTTTAAACCGAAATCAGCATTTTGCCATGATAGTCAACGGCATGCATAAGACAACAATACCAGGGAATAGTGGTTGCTAAGGGGTAAGGCTCAGTGTGACTGTGGTAACTATGAATTAGCATTCTGTTTTATGCAAATGAGGGGATTGATACTGAATCACAGAATTCCTCTCAGTGTTAGCTTGCACCCAACCGTGTAGGTGCAGCAACACCGTGGTTGTTGTTGTCTTTTGGCTTTTCCCGGTTAGGGGTCGCCACAGCGGAACTTTGGTCCGCTAATGATTGCCAATAGATTTTCACTGTGCCGAGTTGCCATCTCAATGCCCAACCTTCAACGAAGGCACGCCCATTCACGCATGTCTTTCAGAACGCCACTCGACCCGCAGGGAGGACATGCAGACTCCACACAGAAGGCACTCCCCGCACACTAGCTGAGAATCAAACGGGCGAACCTCTTGCTGTGAGGCAACAACGCTACTGCTGCACCACCGCGGATGGGTTATAAGAGGTAAATGATCTCATAAGGGGGAGTGTCATGCATGCTGTAAGCTTATTGGAGCTCTGTGGCCCATGTTTGCCCTTAGCTAAGCACAGCTAAGGAAGGTGGTGTGTCTGAGGCTGCCTACCTGTGTTTACATTGCCTAAACAGGTGTGCATGCCACGCACTGGATTTTAAACAAAAAAAAAAAGAAAACACAGCAAATAACAGCTCTGTTCACATCTGAGCACTGGGTATGCGTGGTACACCTCAGGGCTTAAACGGGAAGGCAATGGGAAGGGAAAACAGCTGTAGGAAGGCAATCAAGGAGAACTAGCATAGCTGGCAGGTGAAATGTATCAGAATCAGCCAATTACACAGGCAGCATCCCAGCCCACCACACTACTATAAACTATGCAAACACCTTTCACTCTGGTTTTTCCCACAAACTCTACACCACCGGTGTACACAGATGGGGCAATTTTACCTGACAAAACTAACAAAATGTTAGGGGCTGCTGTTGGTCTTATTCATCAATATGTGGAAGAGACTGAAGGTGGTGAGGATGTGAATGCTGACGACCAACCCACAGTGAGGAGGAGGAGAAGACTGTACAGACCCAGGGTAACCTACCAGGGGCTACATGAGCTGGAGATAGTGGAATGCTATAGGGTGGACAGGGACATTCTACAGCAAATTGTTGAGCTGTGCCTGCCACGCCTCACACACAGAACCAACAGAGGGGAACCCATCCCAGTGGATACCAAGGTATGTATGGGGTTAAGAATACTAGCCACAGGTACCTTCCAAAGGCCAACTGGGGATATCATGGGGATCTCACAGGCATCAGCATCCAGGGTACTCTGCCAGTTCCTGGATGCCATGTCAGCACATGGCGGTGAGCATATATATTTCCTCAACACCCGTGAGGCATTGACCAGCAATATGTATCTCTTCCACCAAATAGCAGAATACCCTGAGGTAGTGGGTGCTATAGACTGCACGCACATACAAATCAAAGCACCACCCGGTGAGCGAGGTCGGGTCTACATAAACCGCAAGGTCTTCCCCTCCATCAACTGCCAGGTCATATGCGATGCCCAGGGCATTATCTTGAATGTGTGTGCTGACAGCCCTGGAAGCTATCACAACTCCCACATCTGGCATATGACACAGCTGTACCAGAAATTTGCCAGTGGGAACATCCTATATGGCCACCTAGTGGGGGATGCTGGTTACGCACTGGAGCCATGGCTGATGACACCCATCAGAAATGCACACACACCTGAACAAGAACTCCATAATGAGGCACACGCACAAACCAGAATCATAATAGAGTGTGTGTTTGGGATGCTCAAGTCACGGTTCCACTGCCTGGACATATATGGTGGAGCCTTGCAGTACTCTCCAGCTACATGTACACAAATATTCATTGTATGTGCCATGATACACAATATGATCCTACAGAAACAGCTACAGCAGGAACAGCAGGGGCATGGCCACACAGCCCCCCACTACTGCTAAGGCTATCACAGGCACAGAGGGACTTGGAGGAGGAACAACCTGAGCCTGCCCATGTAGGCAGAAGGAGGTGTGCCCAGTATGCCCAGGCTTTGGCAAAGAGGCAACGCTTAGCACATACACTGACTTGGCAAGGACCCAGGGAATGACACCTCTCTCTGACTCGCACATACAGTAAAAGGGATGCAAAACATGACACTAACTGTGCTTTACCATGTACAGGGAGTGTACTATGTGCATCTGATATAGTCAGCCCTCCAGCACCATCCTTAATATTGGCACAGCCACTAGGTAAGTCACTCTTCCTATCAATTGCTGAATGGAGTATGCTATGGATGTGAGCATGCAAGGGAATCGGGTGGCTGAATGGGATGGCAGCAGATAGTGGGCACTTATATGGGCAGCATGAAATCCATAACAAATACTGGTGTCAACAAAGTAGGCAGTACTAGACAAGGTGACAAATCCCACTGCAGTACATGTGGTGGCCCAAATGTGTGTCCATAGGACACACACATGCATGTCAGTGAGGTGCTCAAACCCAACACCAGCCTCAGCCAGCAGGACAGGTGTAGATGACCATAAAGAAAGGCTGTGCTAAGGCCTCCAATTGATGGCAATAGTGAACATCCCCCCTCCAGACCTACACAGACAGACTACAACAGGTCTGGCAGTTGTATGTTAGTTCTGAAGGGTAAAAAGTCTGAAACTGAAATGTAGGTCAATAAAACCTAAGATCTGTACTCTACTGATATGCCTCTAGTCTGCATGATAGGTCAGAATACAGAACGAAATGGAAGCCAACAGAGTACCTGAAATACCAGTACAGCCATAGCAAATGTTTACAGTTGTCAGGTGCCGCCCCCCCCCCCCCCCCCACAATCATATCTAGAAATGCAGTAACATGTATGTGTGGGTTTAATAACAGTGGAGAACAGATTACCTGAGCTGGCCCAATTTACAGGATAGATTGCTGCATGTGTACAATATGCAGGGGTCTGTGTGTTAGGTTGTTGTGTGTTCAATATTGTCTGGAAGTGGTCAGCATGTAAGCATGGAGGGTTGTGTCTCAGTGGCATATGGCCAGTACTGTTGATAACAAGGCCATGTTCTGACAACTGCAGTGCCAACCACAGTGCTTCTCAGCAATACCCATGTCAGCAGTCATCCATACTCACTGTCCAGATGTCAATATCTGTCCCCATCTGAAAGATGGACATGCCATGAATGTGGGCCCAGATGTACACACAGTACACAGGTGGAAGTACCCTAGACAGAGTACATAAAATGTAACTGTCAACCGCACACACCTTTGGAATTGTGCATACAGGTTAGCAGCACATTAGTTGTGTGTAGTATAGAATACTGATGTAGTCTGGCCAATCAGTGGCATACAACAAAAGGCACAGTTATGAAGTAATGAGAGACTGCCTATGTCCCCACACAAGGCAACATAAGGGGAATGTCCCAGGTATATCTGTAAGTCAGCTGCAAGAAGCCTCCATATCACACATGCACTCAGCTCACCCCACCATCAGCCACAGGTTTATCACAGGTCATATCTCTGCTGTTGGGAATGAGTACAGTATGACCCCCACATCTGTATGGGAATAAGTACAGAATGCAGTATGCTGAAGAGGTGTCCCATGCAGGTGTATCCCTAGCTATAAGCAGCACCCTGCCAGCATCCAGACCAATGGATTATTATGAACAGGAACGATTGCCATTAACACCTTGCACACTTACCCTGCCACCCCAGGGGAATCCAGTGGCTTGCAGCCTGGGAATGTAGGAGTGACAGAATGCACTGGCCTGCTACAGATGGCCTGCATCATTACTAAATGCCCTACAGTCCTCTGTTAAAGGTCTGTGCCTCACCCGTACTGCCAATGAATGTTATCTCATGGGGTCCCAACTAACAACATAACACAGTCAACAGGACATAAATGCAAGGCCATGTTGACAAATCCCAGTAGCATGCCCACCATGTCCTACTGCATGAACTGTGGACCATCCCCTAAATACCGCTGGGATGAAGGGACAACTATAGGGATACTTCTCAGATATCGCTCGCATAATGTTAGGAAGAGGATAGAATAACAGAGTGGGGGGTGTAGAAGCATGGATGTCATGGAGTGTGTGAAGTCTAAAACTCTGATGTGTGCCCATACTACCTTGCCTGCAAACCCAGTAATGGGTGGCTACAAACCTGCTTGCAAACCACAATGTGAAGGGGAACTGACCAGATATATGAGCCCTGTCTCTGGGTAACCTGGGTGAATCTGTGCAACTGAGAGGTATGGCCACAGCAGGATATGGCCATTCTGTTACATCGATATATGTACAAGCAGGGAATCTTCAGCCACCACAGTACCAAGGTGCTGAACCATTTACACAGACCCAACAGCAAGTGTCTGCAGCTACCCCTCCAGAATGGCATGAGTGTGCAAGAATATGCAGGCTGCAGATCACAATACTGGACACAGCTTCATTCAGCTTGTATTTCCCAGATAATAACTGTGAGCAAATAAGTATATCTGTCAGTAGCTGATGACATAATAAATTACAGTGTAAAACAATACATATGTCTGAATATCTCTGCTAACACCAACTATGTAACACAAGCAGCACAGACACAATAGTTACAGTATCCCACTATCTGTCACCGATTGTGACTCCATATTGTCAGCCTATCAGATATCCTGCAGAAACAGGTTGCTAGCTGTAGGTGTAGAACACCAAATCCTAGACTGGAGTACAACCTACCTGGAATAGATTAACACAAAATACATAAGGTCATACTGGGCATGCTTCAACACTTAAAGAAATGAAGCCCATGTCTGACAACAAAGTGGACTATACTTATCTATCAGTCACAGATGTCTGTGCACACACACCACATTGTACACCATTCATGATTTGCACACACATTGGATAGAAATACTCACATATCCAAGGCCAACACACTATAATATGTCAAACATTCACACACACAGATGTGGGGAAGAGAAAGACAGACAGTGACAGAGAGATTTCCATCATGAGGCCTGTCTCACCCACCACACACACAATTGGCCAATATCACATGATGTGCTGATGTCAATCACTGTAGACATTTCTTTTGGTAACCCTCAGCCCTACAGTGTCTGTGGTGCTTGTGATAACTGTGTAACACAATAGTACAAATCAGTATTCATCTAGCATTTGTAGACTCAGTCCTGTCAAATGTAAAGCTGTGCATGACTGAGAGTGTGTGTGTGTGTGTGTGTGTGTGTGTGTGTGTGTGTGTGTGTGTGTGTGTGTGTGTGTGTGTGTGTGTGTGTATGTGGAGATGAATGATTGTGAGGCCCTTCATAGTCACTACACCTCCCATTGCCCTACTTTAGCAAGCCTGCTAATGTAAGTCACCTTGAAATAACCCCTTGTACAAGTGTCAGCCCCATAAGCTCTGTAGCACTTGTGATAACTGTGTAATACTATAGTGCAGCATGCTAGTTAGGTAGGAGTTCTAATCCCTGAGATGGCAACTATAAAGCTGTGTGTGTTTGTGCGCGAGAGTGTGTGTGTCTTTGATGATACCTGATTTTATGGACATTCACACTTACTACTCTCCCCTTATCCCTCCTTTAGCACTGCTGCTGATGTTAGTCACCTTCAAAGATATCTGTGGAGAGCTCTTCAACATGTAAGCTCCATGGCGGGTGCCATAAATACGGAACAATGTAGTAGCAGTAACTACATAAGTAAGGGTTTGAATCTCATCTGTGACAAGTGTTTGTGTGAGTACATATGTATGTCTGTACCTCAAAGATTTTGGCCCCATTTTCACCCAGCACACATCATAGAGCCTGACTTTAGCAGTCCTACAGATATCATCCACCTTAGAAGTACCTGTTGCCAACCCTAAACCATGTCAGGTCAGTGGTGCATGTGGTAAATGTGTAACATAATGGTCCATAAAGATAGTAGATAGAGGTTTGAACCTCACCCCTAGCAAATATAAATGTGTGCATAGGGTAAAATTATTTTTGGGATTTCTCACCCACTACATCACCCAATGCCAGTATTTACAAGGGCTGGTGATGTTCCTCACCTTAGAAGTACATTGGGACAACATACATCCTATAAGCTCTGTGGTGCATGTGATAAATGTGGTACACTATAGTAGAAATACATAGCTAGGTAGGGGTTGTAATGTCAGTACTAGTGTGTGTGTGTGTGTGTGTGTGTGTGTGTGTGTGTGTGTGTGTGTGTGTGTGTGTGTGTGTGTGTGTGTGTGTGTGTGTGCATGCGTGCATGTGTGCGTGTGTGCGTGTGTGTGTGTGTCTGTCATCAATATCCTGTGTGGAGGTTGCTGTCATTGTGTAATAGGATCCATTGTGGGACAGGTTTTGCTAAATTATTATGTTGAGGACCTAGTATATGTCACAATGTCCACCTTACAAGGACAACGGATGTCAAACACTAGAGAAATTGGTGTAGACAATCCATAGCCCTACATGTGACATTATGGATTGGTGAGCAATATAGGCAACCCTTCTATTACTCAGAGAACCCTCTCCACCCACGTCTCATACACAAACATACTTGGCTAGGCAGCAAACACTATATTGGTAATTCCCTGCATATTGCCACACAGATAGTAACCACGATGTTATCCAGCAAGTAAAAGGACATGGCACCCTGTTCCATCCCTGCAGTAGGCAAATAAATGCTTACAGTGGTCCTTTTGCTATGTTCCCCACTGGATGCCTGCAACAACTGTAGAGTCTGCAAATGTAACCCACAAAGGGAATACTATGCCTTATACACATGCCCTGTATGGACAGATGCCACTACCTCCACTGAATACCTGTATCATGCTGTCAATGTAGGTGCAAGCACGACCTCAGTTACATAGCCAGGTCTCACCAAATGAGGTCAGGAATGCTACAGCAGAATATAACAATCTGTCCACACAACATGCATCATAGACCTAAAGTACACTTCCACACATCAAAAAACATGCATGTGGGATATGTGCATAACCCAGACACTGTCCATGTTATGGAATATAGAGCACATACGTGGAAAGCAGTGCACATCACTGGCCACCCACAATAGTAACCCAGATGAGTGGATGGTGAATACAATATCCACCTCTGGGGACCACTCCAGGGACTACACCCCTGAGCCACACTGGGGACTATTGTCATGTGGCCTGATGCCAAGGTATTCCCTTTGCCTAGCCTTGTACAGCCTTCAGGCTCATTCACCTACTACACACCTGTGAAGCAATGAACCTATGCATCTCAGTACTGGCAGGTGTGTGTATGTGTGTGTGTGTGTGTGTGGAGATAAATGATTTTGAAGCCATTCGCACTCACTACACCTCCCATTGCCCTACTTTAGCATACCTGCTTTCATTCACCTTAAAATAACCCTTTGGCCGTGTTTCAGTCCTATAAGTTCTGTGGCACTTGCGATAACTGTGTGATACTGTAGTGTAGCTAATTAGGTAGGAGTTCTAATCCTGATCCTGCAAACTGTGATAATGTGTGTGTTTCTCTAAGAGTGTGTGTGTGTGTGTGTGTGTGTGTGTGTGTGTGTGTGTGTGTGTGTGTGTGTGTGTGTGTGTGTGTGTGTGTGTGTCTTCATTGACACCTGATTTTGTGGGCATTCACACTTACTACACTTCCCTTACCCCTCCTTTAGCACTGTTGCTGATGTCACTCACCCTCAAAGATACCTTTGGACAACTCTCCAACATGTAAGCTCTGTGGCATGTGTAATAACTATGTAACACTGTAATGGCAATACATAGTCAGGTAGGGGTTTGAAACTCAGTACTGGTTTGTGTGTGTGTCATCAGTATCCTGTGTGGGTGGTGGGGTGATTTTGTAATGACAGGCTCCATTGCAGTGTGGGTTTTGCTACATTATATTGAGGACCTATATGTCCTAATGTCCACATTACAGGGCCAACAGTTTTCAAACACTGTAGAGGTTGTTGTAGACAATCCACAGCCATAAATGTGTACAGCCATGTGCAATTACTATGTGACAGTATGGATTAGTAAACAATATAAGCAACCGTTATAATACCCAGATACCACTCTCCACCCATGGATCATACACAAACATGTTTGGCTCTTACTCCCTTCCTTTCTTACTTTGTCTCTGTCTCTGTCTGTCTCTCTCTCTCTCTCTCTCCCTCTCTGGTGGATGTGGAAAAGTACATCTGTTTTGCATAGGCAGCAGCTTGAGTTTTGTAAGTAATGCTCATGATCAGCTGATGGCCTGTGCATGAATTGCAGTCCCCCACTTGCTAGTTGCATGTGGAACAGCTGTAGTATCATTCCTATAGCCAATTGCATGGAAACACACTCCTATAACTAAGCACTTCATGTGGGTGTTGGCCTTTTTCCTTCACTGTGAGCAGGACTTCATGTGGGTGTCTGACAAACAGCATCACAGAGGGTAGTTGGAGATACCTCTTACAACATACACTGTGGAGACAGGCCAACAAACAGGAGGAGGATCTTCCAGACATGGGAACAGAATGTAAGTATTGCTGTTCTACATTTGAAGTAATGTTGGTTTAACAGGGTTTGTGTGGATATGACTGTTCTACATGATTTAAAGTCTGACATGACAGTGTTATGTGGTTGAGGAAATTTTCACCTGTAGGGCTATCTGCAGACTGGCCAGAGTTTGGAGTCTTACATGTGGTGTGTTACTCACACATTTCTAATCTTTAGAAATGCAGTAGCATACTTTGATGATTGCAGTCAGTACATGGTGACATCCATGTGAGTTACTGACTTCATATCCCTCAAAAGAGATATGTCACAACAAACCCTGTTACACCAGGAATTTTCTCAGTTTATCACAGCAAAATTTCAATATTGGACCGTTGTTTGTGCCTCTGTCCCCCAGGTCTGTCACCCTTTGTCCATGTGTCATGCAGTAAGAGGTGCATATGTACAGTATATCATTATTTACTGACATCATACCCGATAACAACCCAGTGAGATAGCAGACTGCCAGACATGTTATGTATAGTAGGCCTTATATTTGAGGACAAAACCTGGTCATTCTGTTGTAGTTTGTACAGTAGTGAGGTCTGTGTACTTATGGTGATTGTTGGCAGAGTGTCAGTATTGTGTAGCAGTGTATTGTGAATATGTTACTTGGCCTGTGTACAGACTGTGGTAGATGTCAGTGTTCTTGGTCCTGTTCTATTTGACATTGCATGCTGCTCCAGTTTCTGGTACCCTATCAGTGTATATGTTTGTAGGGCCAAACTGAGACATGTCCCATACCACAGTCAGGCATCAGACTACACTGTGTGTTGGGCCAGTATATGTAAGGTCAGTGTGTGAGTGGCAAATATGAGGATGGTTTTGTTCACACAGTCCATATACTGTACTATTAATTAGGCTTGCCATAATGTGACTGTGATTGTGTTGAGATTGGTTGTGGGTATGCACTTTCACACTGGTGTCTGTTACTCCGTGCTGTTACATGCCTGTAGTGCCTGCTATATTTGCAAGTACTTCTTGTAAATATTGACAAAGCAAACAACAAAGCTGGTGATTCCCTCTTTTCCAACACTGTTGGAAAACACTGGAATCTGCTTCCCTCTGAACTTTCCACTATTCCCTCAAAATCTCTCTTCAAAAAGAGAATTAAACTCCACCTCAAATCACAATGGCTGTGCCCCTGTACTAATCCTGACTAACACTAGCTCATGCCACCTGACTAAAACCTTCATCTTATAACCTATAACCTCACTCTTATTTACATCCACTGTCATAGTTCCCCTTCCTACTACTTCCAAAAAAAAAAAAAAAAAAAAATATTGTACATTTGGTATTATTTTTTTTCAAAATGTCACTTGCAACATTATCCTTGGCACAATATTGTTAACTTTATAACTATGTCTGTAGTTATAATGCTTTTTATTTTTTGTTTGTACTCTTTGTACTCTTTTTAATCTTTACTTTCTTGTTATTTCTTTAATGTAATTCATCTTAAACTCTGGAGCTTAACTCCCCGGGCCTCTACTGAAAATGAACATGTATCCAGCTAGACTAGCCCGGTCAACAAATGTAAAATAAATAAATAAATAAAAATAAATAAGTACATGTGTATTCCCCCACAGGAAACTTGGGTTGCTGTTGTGGCAGTCTGCCTGTAGTTTACGGAGTGCTTTGTGACATTCCTAGCAGCTCAGTATATTTATGTGTTGTGTATTTCTGGAAAAGCAGTGGCATGCTGTGAAGATGTATGTCACTAACTAGTGGGAAGTATGTGGGCTTGGGACCTATGCTCCTCTGGTTAATATGTGTTAGGACAGACAGGAGGGCGTGAATGCATCAACTGTGTGAACTTATCTATTCAAGTATTTGTGTGATATCCCCATTTTCATGGCTGTAAACATCCTCTTTGTCAGGCTTGGTCCACACGTGGTGCACTAAGGAGTTCTGTGTATACCTCTGGACTGATCAGATTGTGTCAGACTGTCTACATTTATTGGTCATATTTCTGCTGTATTCCACAAAATCATTACTGTGATTTGTGTGATACTTCACTATGATGATCTTATGATGTCTGTCAGTAACTGATGGCGTACATGTCAGTATCAGAAGTGACTTCCTATGCAACATGTCTGTTGACATATCCCCTGTTACTTTAGCAACATTCTACATTTATACCTGCAATACTTACATTACATTCCCTTGCACTAAGAGGTTGTGACTTATGGTGCTGAGGTATGACTCCACTACATGTTATGGGTATATGTTACATAAATAAATATATATATATATATATATATATATATATATATATATATAAATATGCATATATATAAATATATAAGCATGTATGTACATGTATACATATATCTACATATGCATATGTATATATATATATATATATATATATATATATATATATATATATATATATATATATACATCCTTGTTATGTGTAAACATGAGTGTTGTATATACCTTCCCAGATGTATTCCACCATATTTATCTGATATGTGTATATTTAGATATAAAAACATAACTGATTCAACACTATTTTCACTTACAAGTACTAAACAATTGTAGTAGTCAAAGCAGTTGTTCACTACTATTCAGTTTGTGTAATGAATGATATATTTGAAAAAACAACCAACATCTTCACACCTGTGATGGCTTAGTGGTTAACTGCTGTGACTATAGTGTACAGGGTCCTGGGTTTAAGACTGGCAAGGGCTGCTTATTTTCTTGCTAGGCAGAACAAGGACTGTTGGATACAGAGTGGTTAAGGCAGTTTTGAGCAGCTTTAAGTGGGTTTTTGCGACAGTAAGTGGTGCTAACATACGGTTAAACAAATAGGTGCTTACACCGTGTAGGCTTCGCTTACCAGTGCACAAATGTGCTTAGCATTTACTTTTAAGCAATCCTTACACCTGCTAACCATAGCTCAGCTCTGGTAACCAGTGATCACATTCCAGTCTGATAAAATAGCAGAGTAATGACATATTTAATAAGTGTATTTAATTCCATATACATAACATGCTTCTATGCGTTGTCATTACAGTAGCAAGGGGTGTGAGTATACTGTATGGGACACCTGAGTATACATGGCTAGTACAACAATCTTTTCTCTTTGTATGTGTTTCATACATGGGTAGTATCCCAGGTTATATGCTGTCACACTTGCATGTATTGTATCATTACATTACTACTTTTAACAGTGCTTTTCCAAGTAAGAGTAGATTGCAGATTGTAGTACAGGAACCATACTTCCCTGCATGCAAAGCTGGACTCTGAGTACTAACTATAGTGTTCTTGGTGTGTGAGCTGTACATTATTAAGTATCTGCTACTGGATATTGATCTGATATGTGGACATTAACTGTAGACTACTATCTGTTTAGGACATGTCATTGAGGGCTGCTGTCATGTAGTAATGGCATACCTATCAGTGTCAGACATTTATCTGTCAAAACATTCATCCTAATGCATAACCTGTTGGCTAGCTAATTTCTATCTGTCCTCTGTACAGACATGCAGATGTCAGGTACCCATCTTGGCTGCTTACAGGCAATCTATGATTGACTGACACTGACATGTCTACCCAGCTGTGTTATGAATGCCACAGCTAGGAAACCCCAAGCTGTATGCACCACATGCTATGGATACCTCAACTAGACTACCACAGTCAACAGAACATGCTTGGGTACAGGTCTCTAACCCAGACACTAGCCATGTTATGTAATATATGTTGCATACATGCCAATTGTAGCACCTCATTAGCCTTCTGCAAGAGAAAACCAGATGATTGAATGTTGAATTTAACTGTCCCCCTGGGGATTACTCAAGTGGCATCGGTTGATAGATGGCCTGCTGTCAAATGTCAGGTGGATGATACCAGTGTACCCACATGCCCTACTCTTCTCATGTCTCCATGGACATTAGCCTGGTACACACTTTGGAAAACAGGCACCTATGGACCCCAGTACTGAAAAATGTGTCAGTGTGCATTACTGAGAATAACAGTATCTGTGTGTTTGTAAACTTGCAGTTGACAATACCCTGACAGCATTCTCACCCACTACACCCTCCATTGCCATACTTGGAAATGGCTGCTGCTGTAATTAACATTAAATGTACCTTGTTACACTCTTCACCCTATGGGCTACCTGGAGCTTGCAGTACCAACCTAACACTGTTCTACAAATGGGTATATAGGTGTGGGTTACCCTCTGAGTCCTGGCAAGTGTGTGTATGTGTGTTAGTCTGTATATTTGTAGGAGACAGCATTCTAAGGCCACATTCTCCAAATACAATAAACCTTGCCATACATTATAAGGGATAGTGATGTTGCTGACATTAGGAGACCCATGATAAACCCTCACCCTACTATCCCTGTGGCATGTGCAATAAATGCATATCCCTGTAGTAGCACTGATTAGATAAACAAGGGGTTGTATTGCAGTCCTGGTCAATGTCTGATTGTGGGTATGTCAGAGCATTATCGTGGGTTTCAGTGAGTACAATATCCAATGTGGGGTGTGGGTGCTGGGTATACTGTCTTTACACCATGGTACCCCCAGTATATGCTATCCGGCCCAATGATACATGTGCTGTGTGCAAATTCTCTGTAACAGAATGGACTCACTGACAAGGTAGTTAGCACTGCTAAACCCAGGTCTGTCAGATGTGTCTATAACTGTTATGTGTTTGTCAAAGTGTATATGACAGCATGTCATACTATGTATTGTTCATTAACACCCAGTACATCCCCCATTACCATACTGTACAAGGCCTGGTGATGCTCTTCACTTAACAGGAAACTCGGGAAACACCTCACCCTAAAAGCTCTGTGGTGTGTGCAATTAAAGCCAAATGCATTATTAGCAATAAGTACCTAGGTAGGGGTTCTACTCTCAGTGTTGCCAAGTAAGTGTGTGCGTATGTGAAGGGATCTACTTCAGTTTGCAGAAAATATATATCCCAGGAGATCATTTGTCCAAGAACTAACTGGCTAAAGGAAACATTTCAAAGCAAACATCTTGTGGAAATACATTCAAGCAAAACTATTAGTGGATGTGCACATGCCCTCTTCACCACTATACAGCTGTACAGTGATACAGGAGTTGGTATATATACATGGGTGTGGTTGTTGTCACCACAGCCACCCACATTGGGGTTATTGTTGTGCGTATCCCCCTGCTTAGTGTGCTGTTATACTGCACCGTTTATATTAATAGGTTAAGTAGTTGTTAATCACACTATTTGTGGTTCTACACCACCCCACACCCTCCAAAGTGGGAGGCTGTGCCACCCACACCAGCATACCTATGTTTACCAACTCCAGGATTGCACTAAATTGGGAAAGAGGACATATACCCTGCCAGTACCATTGTCAATGATATTAAACTGGCGAACTGATTATTTCCTGATGTGATGTTTTGGCAATTTGGTCTGGGTGGAATTACGCAGGCCAAAATGAGTTCACTGCAAAATAAAGTACATCCATGTGAAAAGTACTCTCTGTGTATTGCATCAACACCAAAGCCTGTGTGTGTGTGTGTGTGTGTGTGTGTGTGTGTGTGTGTGTGTGTGTGTGTGTGTGTGTGTGTGTGTGTGTGTTATTCACGGACATTTGGTGTGTGCCACACAGTACACTTACAATTGTCCACTGTAGAGGAGCTGCTGACATCAGCCACCATGCACGCACCTGTATACACCCCTCAGATCTATCAGCCACGTGGCACATGCAGTAACTGTTATATAGACTTGTTACCTGTGTTCAGCTGTACCTGGGATATGACACATTCAATGTGTCAGCACAGTGCTACACCCTTTGTAGGACAGGACAGCAGACCAACATCCTGCTGACACATAGACACCTACAACACAAACTGAATACATTATGCAGACCACAATCAGTCAGTGTTAATAACAGCTATAATGCATCATGGCTGGACATCTACACACCCTGATGTGTAAGCATTAATCATTCCAGCTGAAAACACATTCAACAGCATTACATTGCTAAAGCTTAGGACATTTACTGTGTGCATCAGAACCATATCAGCATGTCCCTGCATTGATGGTATGGATGACAGGGATGTGGCACAGGTATCATCATATGCACAGGGTGTTTTGGCAGGTGTGCCAGAGGCCTACGCTGAGCCATTTGGTTGACATCATGTGTGTGGGTTAGGGGGTTCTTTATTAAATGGGCTGTGGAGATGTGGTGTGTGTAGGTATGGGGGTGCCCTAGCTGTGTTGGTGCAGTGTGTGTGTAGGTATGCACACGTCTGCCATGTGGATGCCCTATACAAGGGTTTGTTGGACAGCTGCAGACTGTACATGGCAGGGTGTACAGTTCACTGTCTCCAGCCATGGACACAGGAACTGTGCCTGCCAGGGGTTTCACGGGCACTACCAGGCAGAAGCCCAGATATGTTACTCTCCCCTGATGATGACAATTGTCCACTGGATCCTCGTCCTTGTAGGGACTGTCCAGGACCACATGCACATGGCCTACTGCATTGTGGTGTGGACAGCAACCCCCCTGCAGTGCTGTTGCTGGTACTGTCACTATGGGAGCGGCCGTGAGTTGTTGCACATCCACGTACACCTCCACCTGTTGGTGTTGCTGACCTACATCCACGTGGCCACCGCCCTACTCCCACCACATGCTCTACCACAGACACCACATGGTTGAGGATTCCCACCATCTCACCCAACTGTCTATCCAAGACCTCTGCAAAATAACGGTAGGCACCTGCAAGATCATGGATGTTGTCAAATACAGCAGAATGACTAGCCCTCTGTAGCCTCAGACTCTGTCTAGTGTAGCATTCCATATGTGCCTGTGCCTTCATGATGGCCCAAAACATGTGTCTGGTGACACCTGCTGTGGCACTACTGCCAGGGGCATGATGGCCAGCAGCCCTCCTACGAGCACCCCTGTGTGGTACCTCGCTGGTCATCCAGCTATGGCTGCTGTATACAGACACACTTGCCATAGTCCCCACACTGTCCTGTCCCATGCCACCACCCACCAACTGTCCCTCATCTATGGCCACTGGTGATGGGGTATGTATGGGCATTGAGACTGTGTGCTGGGATGGGATGGATAAAAGTGGGATGTCAAGCGATGGCACAGCTTCAGCCCCTGACAACATTGCCTGTGCCTCACCATGCCTATCATCATTGTCAGAATCTGTATGGACACTAACATCAGTTTGCCTGCAGGAGGGACCCTGACCCACCTCGCCACCTGTGAGAGGCAAACAAAAAATGTAATTTAAGTCCTGTACATTATGGTTTACCTCTACACACAGTCACACACACACACACACACACACACACACACACACACACACACACACACACACACACACACACACACACACGCACTTACAGGTGATGTGGCACAAAGATATTACACAGACCTCTCATTATCCAACAGTCAACATGCATGACATATGGCACTCAACAGCATGCACTGCAGCCATACTCATTCCTTGTTACCAACATTATACATTTCTGTGATGCATGAGTTGTGTTAGTAGGTGATGTCCTTCCCCTGGAACACACTGCACCCATGTACACAGTATTACTGTGCACCTGTACAGCACACTGGCATGTACTGTGCACCATACCTCATGAGTGTACACACCATTGCTGAATGTGTATATGTGTGGCACTTATGTTTGCTCTGTTGCTCACAGCCCCTAAGTGTTTGTCTGACACATACCTGGGATGATATGAGGACTGATGCCAATAGTTAATGCCCGACCTCTGATTTGCAGATCTCATCATCAGCAGTGCATGTATGAGCAATAAAATCCGATTACACTGACAACCTTCAAAGCTTAATGTGGATATGAGGACTGTACACACCCTTGTTGACATGCCAGCCTCTTTCATGGTATGCAATGGGGCCAGAATACTGCATATGTTAACATTACACACACTTGATATGTGACATATGACCCGTGCAATTCAATGCAGTATCAAACAAATGTGTTAGTCGTGCAGATGGTGAATAAGATGCATACAATATGTGGGTTGCATAAGTGTGCACACCCTTAACACAATGGGTTGTTGCAGCACCTGTTAAGTGAACTACAGCAGTCAATATTCCTGGAAGGGGTATACTAGCATGGCCCATCTTCACTTGCCATTATTTGGTCACTCCGCCCTACAAATGCCCCCAACTCTGCCGGATTGCAGGGTCAGCTCATGTGCACAGCCCTTGGAGGTCACACAGTGGCTTCACTATTGCTGTGGAGTCAGGGTTATGTCTGACACAATTCATGACATTTACTGTGTTCAGATACAGCCATTCTTAGTGAGCTTTGGATGTATTTTTCAGTTCACTGTTGTGTTTCAAGATGACACCCCTCTCCATCCTCAGCCTTATTTCAGATGCTTGACAACTATGGGCCACACAAGAGTGTTATTTTGCAGTGTTCCAAACTCTGAACGCCATGTCTACTGGCCTAGTTCCTGCTAATGAACATCAAGCCTAGAGGTGTACACTGGCACCAGCAAGTTAAAAATGGGGATGGTGGCCCTGAGGTGGAGTGAGGTGTTGCTTGTGTACCACATGTATCTTTATGAATACTGTCTGTAGGTTTCAGCCTTGGTCTCATGACACCATTACACACTGCAACACATGCCTTTGGGAGACTTGGCCTTTTGGAGACTTGATGTTATGCATATGCTATCTGTAGAGAGCCCTGGATGATGTTGCCTGTGGAACAACTCTTTCATCTGATTACCCTAACCCATAGGCCACATTTATGCAGATTCCAGGTGATTGTCGACACAGGTACTGCACAGGCAGTACTTGCTAGACATTCCTGCAAGTCCCTCAGTATTGCTGCATTTTCCTGGGCAGCCTCTGTGACCAGTTTGCAATGTGTCGTCATCTGTTTTGGATGAGCATCTGTTTATTTTCAACATTAATGTTGTCCCATACTTCATACACACATAAATTACTGTCTGCACTGTTTGCCATGGTATATGCAATGGTGAGGTAAGGCAACTTTTCCCACTCCTGAGTGCTCCCTTTCGGATATGGGATCCATTTCATGGTTTGTAAGATGTGTGCAAGCCATGGCTGCCTCTGTTGCAGGTTAGTGGGCAAATGCCATGGACATACCTCTTGGACAGCAGACCATTACTTGGTGTTACATTGAGGCCCTGTACTTGATGAAAGGTCTGTACTCAAGAAGAGTGAATGCTGTCAGTACCTCGCAAGCTGCTTCCACAATATGTTATTTGGAGTGTGTGTACATATATGCTTCCAATGTATGTTAAGATATGTATTCCCCATATTTGTTGTCCAAATACAGGTTCCCATATTACACATTCATTGTTCATGTTAGGATCACATTACAGGTTATAAAAGGTGATGAATGTGGTATTGTGATTTGCCGTTGTTTAGATCACAAACAGTTGCCATTGTAATAGTGGTGTATGCATTGTTGTAGCCACTGTATAAAGGTAATGTTTCAGACATGTCCCTACAGTAGGCCATTGTTCCAGCATTATGTTCATCTCTGTCCACACATCTTGCACTGACAGGTTGTTAGGTATACTGCATAACTCTTACACACCCTTCAGATATGCCACCATGGTGACCACAGTATGATGCAGTGCAGTTAACAGCAACAATAAGTGAACATGTACAGCGTACATTATGGGTAGGTGTTTTACAGGTGTGCATGGCAGATAGCATGGCCGTAACATGGCCGGTGTATTGGCAAACCTGAATAAAACAACTCCATACTCACCAGCTACAGGCTGCTGCCCCAGTTGTATACCAGAGGGTCCTAAATAGTTGTGTGAGAGACATAATGTCAGTAGTCACACCTATGGCATTGGTACATGGTGGGAGCAGCATTTTAGCACATCAACAGTACAAACCGACAATACTAGATATTATGCCCATCTATTCATTACTACACTGCTGCAACAGACTATCTTATCTGACATATGCATGTTGATACTTTACAAATGAAAATGGATAAGCTACCATGGTCTACTAATGTGCCCTGGGGCCTTACCTGCACACTTCTCATCCATTGTGTGGGTGGTACCCACCTCCACAATGCTGTCTGCAGCTTGCCAGCTTGGCTGGTGTGTGGGTGCCCCAAGGCTGGCGAGGAGCTCCTCAGCATCTGTCAATGGGGGTTGGATGGCATGACTCCCCCACCTGTGGCTAGCTGGTCCCTCCTAACTGCAGCAGGATGCTGACAGGTGTGGCAGATCTGATCCGTGCACCAATGCCACACCTGCTCATAATTGCAGTTGTGCAGGTTGACATCATTTACCCTGTGAACGAGCTCGTTCCACAGGTCGGTCATCTCCTGCAGATCCTGGGCCCTGCGGCAAAGAAGATGGCATGATGGACTATGAGGCACTGGATTATAGCATAATTTTCCAGGGGTGTGTATGCAGGCAGGCATTCCCAGGACATTGAACCTAGAAGACATAAACAGGAAAAAAGGTCAGAGGACCTCATACAGTTGTCCACGTGCACATCAACAGTGGGTATTACTTGCAAATAATCCAGACTATACCATAACACTCTGTTTACATGGCTTGTACATCTTGCATTACACTCCTGGCCCTGACCTGTCCAGTTCCCAGAGTGTTGGACACTTAATGGCATAATCCACTACACACCATTAATTTCTGTGTAGAGGGATGACAGTGGCCATCTTCCATGTGGATGGTGTGTGGATGGTGGCATGAGTGTTTTTGACTGTAGTGTGTGATGGGACTGTGAGCACATGCCTGTGTTAATGTAGGAGGAAAACTGTGATGTTCTCATGCCCAATGGAGACTTGCTGTTGCTGACACATATATGACACATGTGAGGGGTAAACACCTTGGACGGGGAGGGGTGTTTTGAAATTGGAAGTCCATGAGCCCCCAAATGGAAACAGTGGGACTGAGGTCCCCACCAATGGGCAGTCACCATTACACCTTCACGGCCCCTAAAGGTGGCTGTGCTGGGAGCTGAGCAGGAGGGGCAGGCTGACCCTCTAAATGTGCCATGCAGCCCTCAAGCTGGCATAGCAGATCTCCAAACTCCCTTTGGAGCTCGCTATGCACCAATCCCCTGACCTGAATTCAGGTGACAGGATCCTGTTTGTGCCGGCTTCTGGGGGGAACGAGCCCCATTTCCTGAGGCAGTTCCACCCAAATGTGGTGCAGGACCAGCAAATGAGGAGGTCCTGGGGTGGGTCCAAGATGTGCTGGGGCCTAGTGCCACAGCCAGATGAGGTGGGAGAGGTGGGTCCGCTGGGACCGGCCTTCCCAAATGTGCTATGGTGTTGCAGTTTTAGAACACATGTGGGTTAGTAATAGTCAACCCAATCCAGGATTAGTTATAACAGCATGCATAGATATCCCCATTAACCCAAAACACCAGATTTGGAACAGTTGCATAGCAAACAGAACACATGCATATATGGAACCACAGTGTCCATTACAATGGCATGCAGGTTACATTGATAGCAACAGGCCACCAATGATAGTATTTCAACATGGAACATTAATAGAAACACATTTCAATATTTGTTGAACAATAGGACATATGTCCCAACAGTAGGTTTCGTGTAAACATACCCATTGATTTGTGTGTTTAGATTATTGTTGCAGATATGGTAGGGGGGGGAGAGAGATGTCAATTAACAATTTATATATCCTTGCAGTACTCACAAATTTAATGATCATTGCTCTAATCATTACTCTACAGGTATTATTGCAATACCCTATGGCCTTGGCTTGGGCAGTGGTATGTTTGTACACAGTGTATATTTCAACTGTCATATAGCTAAATTCTACATCTCTTACCTAGTAGAGCTGTTGAGGGAATGTTTGTTAACACTACCTGACTGTTTCTACACATATTCCCAGATTCCGAGTTAATATTATGCACATACCTGTCAATCTCTTAATGCACATACTCTGGACAAAGCTTGACAACATGGGGGTACAAATAGGGACATATTTTGAATATTGCTCTCATAAACTTGGGCAGTTGCTAGAGTAACAGGATTTGTTTTAATATACATTTTCTGAAGGTTTTGAAGTCCGAAAATCAAATGTATGTCATTATTAGTGACTACAATTCTGAGATCATCCCACTGATTTGCCATGGAGACAGAGGAACAGGCGGAAAATATGAGCCAATTATCTGGACATTCTGCAAACATCTGTACAATTAAGAGGTATGATTATGCATACAGCTTACTACCACTCCCAGGATTCGCACCATGGCTGTGTCTGCTAAAAATACAACAACTTAAGTTACATCAGAGTGTGCTCTTTGGATATTGTTGTCGATTTCTTCAGTGTTTTCTGTCTAAGTCTCTCTTGGTTGTACAATCTGATCTTGTACTTACAACAGTCTTATACAGACATTCCTAGACATTTTTTTATGTAGCACTGTGTGGGTAACAGTGGCTAACATAACACAACTATCCAAAGAATGCAACATTAAATGTCATACAATACCAGAGTGAACACAACCAGTATAGGATTTAGAACTTTATTGCCAGGCAGTTACAGTTTTATTTAAATATGACCTATATGGGACTATTACTGTCATATTGTCTGGTTTATTCAGTACAATCCATACACAGTTTTTATACTGCCAGGTGACTTTCTACTACTTTATATTTATTTGGTATGACTACTACAAGCAGGGTTGTCACTTACCAGCCTCACGACACAGTCTTTGCAACCTACTAGCATGGGCTTTAGGCATACCTATCCATCACATACACAGGCTGGACATTAGTAAACAGTTATTGGTATGACTACTTACACACTCTGGGACATCACCCCTCTGCCTTGCTTTTTGGACCCACTCATCAAAGAGCTCCCTCTTCCTACGCTTCAAGGCGGCATAGTGGTGCCGGACCTGCTCACCAGTCCGGTGGATACCAGTGGCTGGTGAGCTCATGGGCGAGAAGGTCCCAGGCTTCTGCTTTATATTGGGAGCCCTGGTACTGGCCCTGCAGCAGTCTCTCATCATGGTCTTATACCAGAAGTCCTACCATGACCTTAGACTCCTGTATGCCCCAGTGCTGCATCTGGAAGTGCATGCCCTTGCCAACTCCTGCCATACTGCCTACAGTGGGAAGCTGCAACCAATTATGAGCTATATTCCCGCCTGTGGGTTTAAATACGGCCAATTTCCCATCCTTTGCTGTGATTGGATGGTTCTGAATATGCTGAGCTAAGCTAAGCTACAGGCAAACCTGCTTAGCTAAGGTTGGCAGTGCTTAAAGGGGCAGGTTCAACATTGCTTACCAATGGGCAAATCCACTTAGCTGGGCTATTCACTGCTTAGTATTCATATGTACACAATTCGTACACCCAGTCAGCAAAGCTGAGAAATGCTTAGCATTGCTTATTTTTTATTTTATAAACTATCTGTTGTATGGGATTTGAGTGGGGATGAGTTTGAGAAGTGGACTTACTATAAATGCTAGAGTCAAAACGAACCTCAGATGCATTTTTATATATGGTAACGTACAATCCGTTAACAAAATGCAAGGCCCAATGATGTCTAATTCTTAAAAATTTCACAGTAGAATTCAAATAATCCATAAAAGTAAATGAGTAACCAATAACCTCCCACTCCACAACAAAAAAAGAAATGTAATCTAAGAAATGCAGGTAGGTGTTAAAATAGTTCAAAAAATCACAATTAAACACGTATCTAGTCTCCCACGTGTACATTATGAGACTGGTGTAAATAGGGGTACAACGTGCACCTATCACAGCACCTAGATTCTGTTTAAAGTATTCCACCTCAAAAAACAATCCTTGTGATAGGAGTTTAGCATATTGATTAGAAAAGGCTGCATATTGAATCAGAGCATCACTGGCCTAATTCAGTCTGGTACTGTGGGGAATGCAAGCAATGGTAAGCAAAATGCCTATACAAAATTACTTTATTTTTAGGAGATGGTATCTTTAAGAAGAGTATGCATTTTAACGGCTGGTAAATTGATTAATTATGATGATACTTCTGTGTGCTTATTGATGCTGAAGATGGTTCTGATGAAGTCCTGTGTGAAGGGATGAAAGAGCTTGACCATCTATTTTATTGTATTTTAATGAAGCGAGTGGAATAAAACATTTTTATCAGGCTTTGGTGTTGTTTTCTAAGCACTTTAAGGTCATTGGTGGCTGGCTGCATTCAGGGCACCAGACTGTAACCGTTGGGTTATTGAGCTTCCAAATGGTATTACTGATGAAATGCCCCTTTATTCTGAATTAATTGATTTATTTGACAGAACAAAGTTTGAGATCATGAACAGTCTTATTTGACACAATATCCGTGAAATAGATGTCTTGACAGCTGATATTAAAAAACTTGAATCAAACCTTAAGATAGACTTATTGTTTGAATTTAAGAAAGGCCAGCTTGATCACATCTTTAAGTATGTGGCAAACAATTGTGAGATGATTTCCATTAAGAAATCAAAAAAATTTGAAAATAATAATCAAGATTATTTTCAACATAAGGCCTACCCTTATTCCAGCTCTAAAAACACAACTTTGAGTTTGGATAACATACCCAACCCTGTTTGTAGAGCTGACAGTGTAGAAGTAGCTGATAATTTTGTGGATCACAACACTGCTAATGCTCATGATAACATTTTTTATGTAATTCCCTTTACGAAGATCAGAGAGGTTAGCAGCGCACAACTACAATCAAGACCAGTAGAGGGTGCTGGCTTCAAATGACAAGGGGAGAAACTTTCAGCACAGAAGCGGTAGAATGAGCCAGAAAACAAGAGGGCATGGGCAGAATGTTTAACATGAAACAGTATTGTTTTATAAACTAATGACTTCAAATTTTTTGGTTACAGTTATCTTCATGCAACCACTACTTAATTTGACCTGCTTCACAAGGGATTTACATTCATTCAAGTATCTTATTTTTGATAGGTGGATTATATTAAAGAATCAAATTTTTTTATAGATAAAATAAACTTGGACCTCCTTTTAGAAGGTAACCCAAAAGGACATGAGGTTAGTGACAATATGGCACCAACAGTTCCCTATTGAAATGTTGACACTTAAAATGCCAAGTACCAACAGGCCAGGAAAAAAAGATTGAAAACACAGAAGAAGAGCAATTTTAGAAAATCACTTTTCTCCTTTAAACGTTTTTGCAGGGGGAGCAAGACCAAGGATGCAACTATGCTTTTTTATTCATCATATCAGAAAGAGGTGATACGTAATGGAATCCAATAAAGGCAGGAGTATTGTGTATATGGATTTTCAAGATTATATAGAGAAGATGATAGATATTTTGATGGATGAGACCAGGTATGACCTGGTTTTTAGAAACAAAGTCAATATAGCCTACATGTGTATTGGTGTTCTTATTTCTGATCTACTTGTGGAAGGTATAGTTTCCCAAAAATTGTTTACATTTTTACAGGTGAATAATCTACTTGTTCCTGGGATCTTTGGGATACCCAAAATTTAAGACCCTCCACTTAGAACAATTGAGGCTTCTGGGAAATTGAAAACTTAGACCATTGTTACATCTGTTGATTATCAACATAATTTTTTTAGTGAAAATCCCTATGTACCAAGAGTCTTATGGCATTTTTTAGGTATTTAAAATGAACATAAATACAATACAATATGGATATTGTGTTTGTCACTGTCAATGTTATGAATTTATTTTCTTGCATTTCCTACAGTACCAGATTGAATTAGGCCAGTGATGCTCTGATTTAATATGCAGCCTTTTCTAATCAAGATGCTAAACTCCTATCACAAGGATTGTTTTTTGAGGTGGAATACTTTAAACAGAATCTAGGTGCTGTAATAGGTGCACGTTGTGCCCCTATTTACACCAGTCTCATAATGTACATGTGGGAGACCAGATACGTGTTTAATTGTGATTTTTTTAACTATGTTAACACCTACCTGCATTTCTTAGACTACATTTCTTTTTTTGTTGTGGAGTGGGAGGTTATTGGTTACTCATTTACTTTTATGGATTATTTGAATTCTACTGTGAAATTTTTAAGAATTAGACATCATTGGGCCTTGCATTTTGTTAACGGATTGTGCGTTACCATATATAAAAATGCATCTGAGGTTTGTTTTGACTCTAGCTAAGTCCACTTCTCAAACTCATGTCTGAATTATTAGAGCAGTCATTCTTTCAAGCACAATGTGGGCTTATTCAAGGGACAAATGGGCAGGGTGGAACATATGGGCATGGTGGCACATATGGGCAGGGTGGCACGTATGAGCAGGGTGGCATATATGACATATTGTCACCTTAGATTCCATCAAGGATTGAATTTTCTTGTTATGTTTTTAACTATGACAACCCAAATGAGCTGTTAGGTAATGTCATGACACAGATCTTGAATGAGTGACAAAGAAGGTTTGAACCCATTTCGTTATGAGGCATTGTTAACAGCCATTCTGGTTGTCTACTAGGTGTAACTGCAATTAACCCCAATAAATGTTCTACAAAGTCAATGATTTTAACATTTTTAAATCATGCCTTCACATCAAAACTGACTTTTGTTATGAACTGGGACACAGTTATTGGCACTAACCCATTTTTAGTAAATACACTGGGGCAGATATTTGGTTTATTTTTAAAAAGGATAAAAACATTAAGTATATGGTGGAAAATGTTGTTCATAGGTATAACAATAATCCCAATAGAACGAGTAAATGTGGTGGTAGGGGGTGTGTGGGCAGTGTCCTTTAATTTTAGAAGGTAGTGAAATTGAGATATCATCATACTCCAGAACTTCTTGTAATGGTAAGTTAATTTGGGGTCCAAGGAGGTAGAGCATATTGCTATACATGACCTTTGTAAGGCTTTCATTATTGGCAAAATGGAACCTGAACTGAGGAAATATATATAAAAGCACCATTATAGTTATAAAAGCAAGGATGTAAGCAGTGCCCTGTATAAGCATTTTGTAACCTGCCAGAACATTGTCAGGTTTAGGTATTTTATTGTAGACAAAGTAACTTTACCTTGGAGGGGTGGAGATTGGAAGTTGGAGTTAACCAACTATTGTTCATTTAAACTACCAGTTCAGCATTCACTGATACCTCAGAATTTACCATCATGGCAGTTGCATGCAGACTGTGCTTGATGACCTTGGCCTGCATATTGAATTCAACAATCCTCAAGCAATAAATAAATGCACTACAAGAAAAAACAACTATATGCTCACTTCAAGTCCCCAGTAACAATCTTATTGAGTATAGTGGAACTTATTGCATCTGCTTTCCATGCATCTTTAATTTTTGTGGCATTCCCACTTTCACGATGGACTTTTCTCAGGGAACTATAGACTCCTCAAGGAAGGGGAACCACCACCAACAAACTGATGCCACAGCTGGTTGTGTAAGCCAAGCATGGAGCTACAAGAAGGCTTTTTTCTTTGTTTTCCCTGTTATTTTCAGCAGTAGGTCACAGATGCCTTCACATGCTTCTGAACGTACATGTTACTCTGACTTGACTCCTTGAATAACATGCTGCTAATCTCCCTGATGTTAGGTGTTGGTGGGGGGTTATATTTCAAGGCTATACCTGCTCACCTCTTCCAGAAAGTGTGGACCAGGGATGGGCTGGGGCACGCAGATGCATTGCAGTTACAGGTGGTGATAGTAATGTGCTGGTAGCCCAGTGTGATAAAGTAGAGGCAGGCAGGAGTTTGAGGGAAAGGGTCATCAGAAAGGTGGGAACATTCCCCCTCGGAACACCACTGCATGTCTACATGTGCCATCAGTTAGCATGTCAAGGGAAGCATGTCCAAACAGAAAAGCCTACTGTGAGCCATTGTATGATGGCTTCTAACTTGGCCATGTTCCACTTACTGCACATATTGGCACATTATCCCTAAGACAAACTATGCATGGGACACAGAGAATTTTCCCAGAATTAAGACCAGGGAACTGATATGTGTCTGGGTCATATATGAGGGTCGGAAGATTAGGGAGCTGGTGATTCAAAGAGCCTGAAGTCAGCAGTGGCAGTGTGAAAAACAGTCAGGAAAAACACCTAAAATGCGCTTTATTTACATGGGTCAGCAGAGGGAATAATTTGGTGAGAAGGGAGGAACTATACAGTGGGATGAAGAGATGTGCTTAGGGCGTAAATGTTTTACTGGTGAAACTGCATTACATGACCATAGTATATTGTACAGCAATATACAGAATAAGAATGTGGTTTATAAAAATATACATATAATAGTTTTATTTGGGATACGTAATAAGAGGTTACCAGCCTGTTGCACTGTGAATTCCTTCTTGCACCAAGAAACTAATGCTATGCTATGGAGGTATCCCCTCAAATCTTTTCTTTCTTATGAAGACACAAAGGCAGGAAGTGTAGGTAGTGAGGTACAGAAGACCAGGTTTGAACAAGCCCCACATAACACACATTAATGCCACATGCTGAGGGAACTGGAATGAGTCCTGGCAAATAGCAAGATTGATTTGTACTTATGCCCAGGCTTTCCCTTTGAGGAAACATAAGTGATATGTAAAGTGCAAGTAAGTATGTACACTTGTATAATAAATATTGTCCACTGAATTAAACTGTTTTTACTTTATTGATCTTTTTTATGGTGTGCTAGTCTCTGCTTTGTTTGGCCTTTTTTTATTTTAATGGGAGTGTCTCTATGGAGTACAAGGGCAGGAGCAACCAGTCTAGAGAAAGTAACGGTTCACATAGTCATGGGTAGCAGGGCATTTTCTTGTGTTGCATTACAGTAACATTCCTGATGAGGAAGCATTCATAAAAGGTCAGGGCTACCATGGTTTAACATGAGAGTTACCAGCTGCCCCATTATCATTTCCCACAGAATATGAGTCCACACTACAGGCTGCAAATGTCAGGTAAAGTCTGCAGCAGCAGTATCCCAGGATGGACTAGTGTTGTTTCTAATATACTTGCATATACTGTAATCCAGACGTCAGTCTCATATGCATATTTATGCTATATTTAATGCTCAAGTCCATTATATATGCATGTTTTAACACTGATGAGTCACTTTACTGTTGTTTTACAACTGTATTCTGGGAAAGACTCAGTATATCAGTCAACCTATCCCCAGAAATAAATAAAGACTAGACAAACTGAATAGCAGAATAATGTAACACTCCAGAGGGCACAGTATATTATTTGTCCCCAGACTGTCTGACCTCCTGCTGACAGATTTGCTTTCCTGGGACCCATCAGTCATAGCTGCTGTCTGTAAGCTCACTTGAAGTACCTCATTATCAGCTGAGTAAGTTCCTGTTCTATAAGGAGAAAATACCTTTTTTCAGTAATATAATTTGGACTATGTCAGTGATAGACAACAGAAGCAATCACAGTGGCGGGTTGCCCTGCTGAAGTTACCTCATGTGCCCACCACTGGACAGTAGCACACAGTGGGCATGGTAGTGCCGTTCATCCTACCATGCCATGTAGCCACTTGTGCTATACTGGTAATTAGGTTGATGTACCCCCATTCATCTCTAGAGATCAAACATCAGCTGAGACAAACCCCACAATGCCCATGGACTACACAGAGCTACCCCTCCAGTGATTAATTCACACGAACACCTGCAAACAATTCCTCTGAGTGAACCAAATCCACAGCTAGTTCTCAACTGCCTGCCCCACAAAGCAAGGGTGTAGCCAGACATATTCTTTGTACTCTATAAACAATACATTTTATCTGAGCATGTTAGAAACATTGGGACTTTATCAAGCCATATTATTGTCTATGACATCTGAATCAATGCCTCTAAGAGTATATATATATATATATATATATATATATATATATATATATATATATGTGTGTGTGTGTGTGTGTGTGTGTGTGTGTGTGTGTGTAGCTTGCTTACAGAGGATTGCAGATCTCAAAACAATACCTGTAATAGTTTTTGATTGGGCAGCTGAAAATGTTACACATATTAAGTGTGTGGGGGCAACAACCTGAGTGATGTGACCATTTTATAAATGCCAAATGGGTTAGGGGGCAGCAATTTGCATTTATGAGTATGAAATGGAATTCGCTGACTGCACTTCTGCCACAAAGCATCACCCTGATTTTGGATGAAGTGGCTGCCCCATACTGGAGGGGGGGGGGGGTATGAGGAAACATGCTCATTCCTCATGTGGACAAGTTTGGCACTGCATTCCTTGTGAAGACATTATATCAAGAGTAAAAGAATGCCCACTGAACCACACTTTGTTGTGCCTTCATGTTTCTATAACAGCTAAGTAATGCAGAAGTCAAAACTCTACTGCAGTTTTTAATAAAGTACAAAGCCAAAGATAGAACAGGCATAAAGTGTGAAAGGGGTTTAAACCTGCCAGCTTATTATGCCATAGATGGGTTCTGTTAAGATCAGGTCTTCAAAGTGATGCTTGCAAGGGTCTGATGTCATCAGAAAATAGGTATCGCTTACCTTTGTAGGCAGCATTGTTATCATAGCCATCGACATCACAATATCAATGATACAGAAGGTCAACAAAGAGTAGATGCAGCAGTGCTATAGCTGCCAAATAGCATGTTATCTGTAAGGTCACATGACTAATCTCAAGTAAAGGGCCTTCTTATTTATCAAAGGAATACGAAAAGAAAAACAATAAGCACTTTTAAAATTCATTATTAGTTTTGAGCAACATGCTAGATATTTGCACTGTATTGCTTACATACACTATTGCAAAGTATAAAAAGTACACTTAACAAAAATAACAGACTGGTTCATGTGAAATGGTGAAAGTATGTGGAAGGTCATAGGTTATTCCTAAGCACCAGTTTATGTCAGTACAGGACAACATTCTGACTTCCTCAGAAGACCTGCAGTTCAGACACACTTCTCCCAGAATCAGCAGCTGTTAGCAACACTCATCTCTGTCAGGCATTCAAGTTTCTTCTGAGAATTCATGTTCAAAAGAAGGCTTATTTACTGAGCTGGAAATAAGGACTCTTCACTCAAAGGGAAGTTCAAGCTTTCGAAAATCCTTTTCAAAACTTACTATGATACAAACAAATGATCATTCCATGCCAACTTAAAAGCTGACACAGCTGACAAAAGTGTACCCTCAAAGTAAGAAATTTCAGCCCTTGTGAGTATAGCTGCACTATGCAGTACAGACTAATTGACAATTTGGCAACCTTACATTAGCTTGTTTTGTGAAGCACATCAATTCTAAAGCATGTGTTTTCTGGCACATGGTTTATAGGTAACCTTTATAATATTAAGCACTCGATTTGCTAGAACAATGGCACACTGCTCAAGCAGTGAAACAAACACACTCCCAAATGCAAAATTCTAACAAGCATTTACCAGTGCTATTGCAAATGGGCTGAAAGAATGTCACCTGCTAGGATACAAAATGTGCCCCACATATGCAAAATACCATGTTCATTAGTTGCCATGAAGCTGTGAAGGCCCACTCATTCTGAAAGTTCTAAACAAAAAATGAATTTAATAATTTCCAGCATTATTAGTCTGCATTCATTAATGCTGTGCATGTTTATAACATTGATTCTCAAGGCTTTACATCCCTTTTGCAGTATGTTATTCTTACAAACTCACCTCATAAATAAATCAACATATTTAGCTGATCCCCACAAGATTTTGTATAATTGATGCAAAATTGTATTCGGGAATGCACTCTAAGAACTTCTGGCCAAGAGGTGAAAAAGAACAATCTAGATGTGTCTTTCTTACTGCACTCTGTAGGAATGCAAGTGATGTGTTTGGGGATGAAAACAGCAAACTGTTAAAGGAAGGAGGCCGCACTCAGAAAGTATAATGAAGAGACAAAGCTTCTGAATTGTTTCTATTTGATCACCTGATAGTAAATGTTTTCACTATAAGAATTTTAGTTGGAAACAAAATCAGTGAAAACATTAAAACACACACCTGCAGGTTGTAGAGTGACAATAACTCCATGGAACTAACGTTTAGACTGAAATCAACAATTACGCCATAACTGTTTATCTTCATCGGTTTTATCAGTTTGATTATTGCCTTACTATTACACTACTCCTTCAGGCAAGCAAATCTCTTCCACATCTGACATCTGTTTCCACTGTTTGATACACATTGTTGCAGGACCCCCCCCCCCCCCCCGTTAGTTATCTTGGAAGGACACTTCTTCATGAGAGGCATACAACTTTTCTTTAATGAATGTACAATAACGAAGACTAGTTTATTCTGTATGCATGAACTCATTGTGAAAGTGGGTCAGTAAGTATAATTCCAATTAGATTGGGAGGTCTGACTGCTTCCTCATCCAAAGACTACAGTATATATGCAATGATGTTTGGCATCATGAAAATACATTACACTACCATTCATTCTCCATAGCCACTAGCCTTCTCAGATTTAAACCAAATCAGACTTCTGTTCCATAACCCCAAAAGAGAGTGGCCCATCAAGTCCTCCCTATCCTGCCAACATTCAGATTCCCTAAATCTTTCCAAATTCATGTTTCTGACACTGAAACAAAGGACCATAATAGCTGTGTCAGTGGTTTGTTTCTCCCCGAGCCAGATGGGTTATGATTTGGTGTTCTACAAACTGTATGTGGTAGATGGAGCACCCCTATTACACTCAAAAACAAGTTACTAACAGCTTTATGATGGTCAGGATCTTGCATAAGAACTTCCACATACCAGCCTTGTTGTAGTGATGTACTTATGTAAGAAACTCACAATAAACAAACTGCAACAGTTGTCACAGATTCAGATTAACAATCACAAAACTGAAAGGTGTACATCCTAAGCACATGCAAATAAATTATCATACTTTTGTTTTCATGCAGCAGTAATTCCTAATGAATCTCATTCCCTGTTTAATTTTCTTGAGGTAAAACATAATTCAGCTACTGCAGTATGCCTTGCCAAATGCGTGCTGAATGTATGATTCACCATATGTGTTCCATGCCGCAGCATACAGTTTTTAGTACGGCCCACTCCTGCTACTTATAATGATCCCTCTCATGCCAGCTAAGAATGTATTGGTCCCCTGCTGAGCGCATTTTATTACATGATGGCTTGTTAGATCAGTTCATCGGCATATACTAGGCTAATGACCACCAGGGCTTCTATAAGTCTAGCTTTGCATCCCAACCCAGTTGTGTCCCTTTGTATCATGGACATTTATTTGGAGGAGGTATGTTAGTTAGGAAGTTTCTAAACATTATGTGGGGGGTATGTTAGTTTGGGTATAGTTACTGTCTACCTCTGTCTATCAGACATGGGGGCCAGACCTAGAACGAATTTCCTATTTTCCATCCATTGGTCAATTTTATTATTTTATTTTACATTCGTTGACCGGGCTAGTCTAACTGGATACATGTCCATTTTCAGTAGAGGCCCGGGGAGATACGCTCCATAAAAACAAAAAAAACAAACACAGCAAATAACATATAACAACATCAGTCATATACACAATGCACATAACAGGTTAAAAGAAAATTTTCATAGAGGACAGAAAAACATAGTGTAAAATGCAGGTACAATACATAATAAGAAAGAGGCAACTTATTGTATAATAATATTAATAAAGAGTTCTCCCAATTATAAGTATCCACAGAGGATGGACATAATGTAATGTAGAGGGAAATGGTAATTATAGTTAATAAGGAAGGTAGAACAGTTAATGAGAAGTATAGGGTAGGCAGAGACTATATTAAAGAGATAGATGACTAGTCAGGTTTAGTACAGGGCCATAACCAGTGTGTTCTGAGGAAAAGTTTCAGTCTGTTTTTAAAGAGTGATATAGAGGAAAGTGAGGAAAGGTCACTGGGAAGCAGATTCCAGGATTTTCCAACAGTATTAGAAAAGATGGAATCCCCAGCCTTGTTGTTAGATTTAGAGATGCTTACAAGAAGTTTCTGAGAAATACGTAAGGATTTCAGATTATTATAGAGGGTGATGAGGGTAGATACAATAGGAGTATTGGAAGGTTGATAAAGAGTCTTATGGGCAATGGTTAGTTGGTGGAATTTAAGCAGGTTTTGTAGTTCAAGCCATCCTAGCTGCTTTAAATTAAAGCAATGGTGGGTTCTAAATGGGTTGCCTGTAGCAAATCTGGCTATGTTATTGTAGGAGATTTTCATTTTGTTGAGGTTATTCTTAGATTGGTGAAAATGGATGAGGCATAGAGAAGTGTAGAGATTAGATGAGTGTGAGCAATAGTTGTTCTGGCTGTAGGTGAAAGGAAGGGTTTAATCCTGTAGAGAGAGCCGAGTTTTTTGTTGACAGTTTTAATAGTATTGTTGATATGGATGTCAAAGTTAAGGTAGTTGTCAATGGTGATACCAAGTAGTTTGGTAGTTGGGTCAGGTGATATAATGGTACTGTTAGTGGATGTAACTGAAAAATCTATTGGAGAGGACTTATGAGTAGGACTGAAAAGGAGAAGTTTAGTCTTTTTGGGGTTCAAGAGAAGGCAACGCTGTGTAAACCATTGTTCAACTGTGTTAAATACGTTTTGGCTGATTTCTGTAGATATTCAGCAGGTAGGTGGTCTGCTGAAGGAGAGCATGGTTTAAGCTTTTGGATAAGGGTAAGAATAAATGTTGATGGGACTGGTTGGAAGAGAAATGGAGGGGGTGGGGTTGTGTTATAGGAAGGTAAAGTGAAATTATTAGGTGACAGCTGACTGGCTAGTGTTTGGATGGCATCAATGAAAAAGGTATTGAAGGCATTGGCAGTATGCATGGGGTTTTCCTGGTCTGTGTCTTGTGGGTTTGGTGAAATGGATTGACCTGGGTGTAGTAGTTGGTTAATGCTTGCCCAGAATTTTTGTGGGTTATTAAGGTTATCCTGCTGAAATTGTAGGCGGTAGTTTCTTTTATCAGACAGTGTAGCTTTCTTAGTGTCATTTCTTAGCTGTCTGAAGTTTTGTTGGTCTACAGGGTTTTTAGTCATTCTCCATTTGTCCCAGTATCTATTACGGAGATGGATTTTACGTTTGGTTTCTTTAGAAAGCCACGGGGCAGATTTAGTCTTAATTCTAATAGAATGGGTTGGTGCATGGTGGTTGAGAATGGCTAGGAAGTTAGAATTAAAGTATTTGACAGCTTCTTCCAATGGGAGGTATCTTAAGGAAGACCAATTGCATGCTCTTAGTTCACTTTGGAAGAGATCAGGGTTAAAGTTCTTCTTGGACCTAATTTTCCTGATAGTGGTTGGAAGGGAAGCATTGGTTTTATGCCTGATGAGGTAGTTAAGTGAGTGCTCACTTTTGTCATCAGTGAGGGTTCCAGATTCATATCTCTGGGGGTGGTTATTTATGAGAATCCAGTCTAAAATACTTACTTTCTTGTTGGGTTTGTTTAACCTGGTGGGGGAGGTAATGGTTTGAGAAAAAACAAATAGGTTAATATGGGTGGTAGGATCGCTGCTGCTGCAATTACAATCAATGTTTATATCACCTATATCATCTAGGATTATGGTTTATTGGGGCAGGTGTTGAGATAGCCAACAAAGGATATTTTCTATAGTGTTATTGTTATCACCAGGAGGTAGAGAGATACAGATAATATAGATGGATTTAGCAGTGTTAAGTTGAAGTTTGGAAATAAGAATTTCTGCATTAGAATCCAGAGGTGGTTTACAGTCATATGTGGTTATCTGTAACCCTGATTTAAATAGAATAGCTACCCCTCCTGCCCTTCTTAGCTACACGGTCAAGTCTCAGGATATTATATCCAGGTGGGATGATTTCACTGTCTTTGGTTACAGGTTTAAGCCAGGTTTTTGTTAAACAAAGAATGTCAAAGAAGTAGACATCCAAGAGAGCATGGAGTTGAGCAACTTTGTTGTTAATGCTATGTATATTGAGATGAGCTATAAGGAGTGAGTTAGTTGGTTTAGTAAGGGAATGAATAATGGCTTGATTGGGGCTATGGAGTAGTGTGGTAGGAGTAGCTGTTGGGCCTGGATTTGGGTGAATGTCTCCATTTTTTTAATGAGAGGAGTTGCATTATAAAGCTTGGATTTGGGAATTTGCTATTTATAAGTAGAGATCTCCTGATATTGAGATTGTTATATCTAATGTGGAGTATTCTGTGATATTTTGCTAGTAGATAGCTGGGTGTAGATGTTATGCTAACATGGTTATAGGGGATAGGTAGGGAAGGAGAGGTGGTTAGCTTATTAGTGTAGTGAAGGCATGGATATAATAGGTGTTCATAGGAGGTGAGTAAGTATGTAAAAGTTAAAGGTGGTAGCAGTATAAGTATGAGTAATAGCTGTAAATGTGCTGGAGTGGGTAGTTTATACATTTGGAAGGATTAGTTGTTGGGTGTATTGTTGTAGGTATGGAAGTATACTAGGTGTGGATGGGGAGAGGTGAAGGGTGTGGTACGACAGATAGGGAGTGGTAGAGAAGGATGGAATAGGAGATGAAGGCCAATGGTAAAGTTCCTTGAGATTAGTGGAAAAGGGAAGGGGTGTGGCTAGGTAGTATAAGAGTAGGACCCCTGGGGGTGAGTGGGATTTGGGGGTAGGGTAGGGGAGCAGAGTGAGCCCACAGGGCAAATGGAGCAGGTAGAGACAGGTAAAGTATCAGCTAGAGAAAAAACAATCAGCAGTACTGGCTACAGAAGGTAAGTTAGATAAGTCAGAAGTAGGTAAAACAGTGATAACTGAGCCTAGAAAAGGTAGTTATAGATGGTAGCAGTAAAGGGTGAAGTAAGAGAAATAAAAGCAGTTCTGGGACTACGGAAATATTAAGGTAAGTAACTAAGAATAACAGAGGATAAGCAGGAGATGAAGGCTGTGATAAAAGTGCCACCTAGTGGACAGATCTTATATTGCAGGTAGATATGAGGGAGCTAGCTGGATTAAAACTGGGGAGGAGTGAGTACTAGTAAAAGGGGTTACTACAAAGGATAGGGGGTAAGTTAGTTTTAAAGTAAAAAAGAGAGGGGGTAGGGGCTGCTGGCTGTCCTGGCTCAGAGCGTGCTATGACACCTGTAGCAATGGTACAATGGTAGAAAGTATTACTGGCAGGAATTAATCAACAATATACTTTTCTTTTTTCCTTGAGAAAGGGTGCAGGGAATTAAGGCTGTGATGTGAAACTGCTGGTATTTGGAGAGGGTCCTTTAGGTTCCTAGAGACTAGTGCAGGAATAGCACAAGAAGAGCAGGGTAATTTTCTTTTTTCCTTGAGAGAGGGTGCAGGAAATTAAGGCTGTGAAGTGAAACTGCTGGCATTTGGAGAGGTTTCCTTTAGGTTCCTAGAGACTAGTGTAGGAATAGCACAAGAAGAGCAGGGTAACTGCGATGGCCCGCCCTTAGAGATCAGTAATAAGATGACTGAGCAAGTCGATATTATGCATTCCTATTCTGTTAAATTTGTTGAAGAAAAGAACTCCGCAAAGTATCACAGTGGAATTATATTCTAAAATCCATTGGGTTAGTGATGGACTCTACTTCACATGGATGGGGGGTCTGTTCCAGAGCATGGGGATCCTCTGAGATATACATCTGTCTCACCAACATGTCCTATTTATGTTGCAAGCAAAATTTAAATCCTTGGATCTAATGGTTCTGATGCTGTTCATTTTGCAGATGTACAAAATGTCCATAATTGCTGGATCTGAGGATGCCTTGTATGCCAGGCATAGATCGCCTCTTCGTAATGTCTAGGAGACCAAGTATAGAGATAGGGTTTTAAGGCAATTGGTATAGAACAGTGTGTTTATACCTTGGATTCTTTTGTTAAGAAACTTTGTGTCCATTCCTACTGTTGCATATGTCTAGTCAGGTATATGCTGAAGTGGGCATTATACACAATGATGGGTCTCATAAAGGCTGAATAAAGTGGCACTATGACTTCCTTGGACCTGAAGTCCATGCCCTTACTTGTAAGTTGGGCAACATAGAATGATGTTCTTACTACTTTGGCCATGGTTGGTCAAAGGCTAGATTAATGTCTATATATGTACCCAGATCCCCACATACTGGGTCAACTTTTAGGGGGTGTCTTATTGATGGAGTAATTAGCCCTTGTAGCTATTTTCCCAAAAGGCGCTGTAATGCATTTCTTGGCACTGAGTGTTAATCTGTGACTTTGTCACCAGTTATTTGTCTGTGTTAGACCCTCTTGCAAAATGTTTGTATCATGGGGAATCTGTGATACCTCCCAATTTGCAGTCATCTGTGAACTTGGTCGGGCAAAGGCCTTTGTCATTAGCCTTGACCTCCAAGAAGTAAATGCAAAATACAAGCAGGCCCAGCACAGAGTCCTGAGGTACCCCACTTGTAATCAGTCTGTGGAGGTGGTCTCATCAATCATGACTTCCTGGGTCTTGTCTGTGAGCCAGCTGACAATCCAGTGAGTTATGTATGGTTTTATGCCCAGTTTGGTGAGTTTGTCCACTGTAAATCAGAGAGCATGTGCTATGTGCTGTATCTTTAAGAAGCATGCCAAAGACTGAGAGTGCATGTATAACTATCAAGCACGTGCCATTCCTAGTGCCATTTTGAGAATACAGCCAGGGAGTAAGCATGTATGTTTGTATATAAGTTACTTAAGTTAAAGTCAGTAAACTTTTATCGAGATATATTTGTATAAAATAAAGCTACTTAAACAGAACCCATGAAGATTCTTCTATTGGGTCCAAAGTAGGAGAGTGACATGGTGTCAGAAGTGGGATGGCAGAGAATAAGAGTCAGGGCCATGAGGTGCAGATATAACAGTGAAGGTAAACTAAGAAAAGAGCATGAAAAGAGCCAGAAAAGAAGCAAAGGTAATGAGAATACATAGAAACTACTTATTTTATAAAAAGGACAAACCAGGGCATTACAAGAGCACTAAATGCATTATTAAACAAGCGAGGGGAGGCATAAAAGGCTTATTAACTAAGGGAAATGTTTAAAGTAAAGGTATTTGATGAAACGATTAACAGAAAAGTAAAAATGAGCATGTTTAAAGGCAAAAGGAGTATGTTTAAGGCAAAACAGGCATGTTTAGAGTAAAATGAGCACAAGAAAAATAGAATGGGCATGAAAAGAGATTAAATGAGCAAAACAAATATAATAAGGGCAAGAAAAAGGGGCACATTAAGCGTAAATAAAGCAAGGCGACTGCATGTTTTTTGGCAAAGTGCTGTGTTTTGGCATAACTATGACTTCGTATTGTATCCAGGGCATAACTAAAGTTATTTGTAGTATCTCAAAGTGTGTAAAAGTGCTTACTGTGTGTGCTTATTACTGTGCATGCATTCTGGAGAGTTTTTTGTGTGCAAAGTGCAACTACTTTGTGAAGTGCAATCAAAGTATAGCCATTTCTAAAAGTTTCTTGTGTTGGGTCTGTCTATTCGCAAAGTGCTGCCATTACAGAGTGTTCCTTGCACTGTAGAGAATTGCCTAGAAAGGTAGCGCCATTCTGAGGAAGTTTCAGTGTGTTGTGTAGAGTTTATTTGCAAAGTGCCATTGCTTCTGAGCTTCTCCTGCCTAATTCATTTGCATTGTAAAATTATTTGAAGTGCTTCTTAAAATGATGATAAATGACTTTAGCATTACAACAAGTTCAAAAGAATTACCCTGCCCTAGAAAATTATTTTGCAAAGTCCAGTTATACAGAGGCTTGCATTGTGCAGTGATTTGATGTGTTTCTTATACTGATAAGAGGTGATTTCATGCAATACAGTAATTTCAAGAGTATTACAGTGCCCAAGAGAAACTTATTTTGCAAAGTTCAATTATACAGAGGCTCACTGTGTTATTCAGCAAAGTTACAAGTGCTGGCATCATTTTCTGGCATATGTGTATGTGTTCGTGCTTATTTGCAAAACCCTTCACTGGTATGTGTTAATATGGCAGATGGATTTCAAAAGCCCTTATCACTTGTGTTTGATCAGAATACTGCAGAGAATTGGACAGTATTTGAGCAAGAGTACGATATTTTTATACAAGCAACTTATTCAAATAAAGATGCACTCACCAAACCATTCATTTTGCTAAACTTAGCTGTGTCAGAGGCCATAGAAAGACAGCATTCATTTGTGTATGCACCGGCAGTATATGAAGGAGAAGGTGAAAAACATTGTATTGTTGCACAGGCTGAGTCAAAGGAAGACCCAGAGGGCTTGAAGTGCAAGTTCAGAGAAATGTGTAACCCCCAGACAAATATTATATTAGAGAGGCATTTGTTTTACATGAGAGATCAGAAACCAGTGGAAACTTTTGCAGCTTTTATAACTGATCTTTGAAACAATTCTAAATGCTTAAAATATGAGTTAATAAAGGACAGGCTCATGTGTGGTATTAATAGTGCTGCTGTGAGAAAGATCTTGCTTTGTGATAGTGATTTGACATTGAGTAAAGCCATAGAAATTTGCCAAATCCATGAAGTGACAGAAAAACACACAAGCATGCTTGCAAGTGACAAGAGCATGGTTTTAGCAGGCTCCAGAGCAAATGTAGGCAGCATGCAACACATGGCAAACAGGACTACAGCCTACTAAGCACATGGCAGCCACAACCCCTGCTGGCTCATCCATGCAACTGCGCAGTTTTCCAGCAAGTTCCAAGACCAGTTCAGTTAAAGGAGCATGCTCAGTAGAGTACAAGCATGAATCAGTAAAACCCAAGTCCAGCTTTATTGATAAATGTCACAATTGTGGTACAAATCATGAGTCTAAAAGAGAGAAATGTTTAGCATTTGGTCAGCAATGTCATAGGTGTAAAAATGGAACCATTTACAAAAAGTTTGCAAATCAGGTAAACCTCATGCAGTAGTAAAGAAAGGTCACACAGAAAAGCAGGTTGATCAAGCAGAGATGCAGCAGTCAGCTTTCTATCTGGATGGTGTATCAGTTATTGGTGAAAGAGTTGATGCATTGAGTTTATTGGCAAATAATGAAGTGTTCTATACAGTCTGGATCAATGGTAAATCCACAGAGCTTAAAGTAGACACTGGTTCAAAGTGTAATGTTATATCAGCAGACACATTTGCTAAAGTGAGAACTAATGAACAGCTCAGTGTGGCCAGTTGTGTGAAACTTCTTGCTTATGGAGGTGAAGAGACTCAAACTGAAGGCTCAGTGATGCTTTCATGTTATTTGGCCAAGAACTGTTACAACTTGTTATTCTATATAGTTCGAAGACCAGTACAGTCTTTATTGGGTCTCAAAGACAGTTTGAGAATGAATCTGCTTTCCTTTACCAAAGAAGTTCATCACATAAGTGCATCTGCTAGTTCTAACTTTTCTGAAGCCATTTTCTCAGTATATGCTGATGTTTTTGATGACAGATTGGGCAAACTTCCAGTAGTGTATTCTATGAAGTTAGACCCAGAGGTCACTGCAGTAGTCAGACCAGCAAGAAGAGTTCCGATAGCTATGAAAAATAAAGTTAAGGCTCAGATGGATAAAATGGTGCGGCAAGGTGTAATTTGTCCAGTTACAGAACTAACTGAATGGGTGTCATCTATGGTAGCAGCTTATAAAAAAAGGCTCAGATAAAATCAGAATATGCATTGACCCTAGATATTTGAATAAAGCATTGAAAAGACCATATAATTTAATGTGCACAGTCAAAGAGGTTGCAGCTCCAATACCAAATGCCACTGTTTTTTCTGTCTTGGATGCAAAGAGTTCATTTTGGCAGGTGATGATCGCAAATCCTCATTACTAACCACTTTTAGTACTCTGTTTGGCAGATACAGATTTCTAAGGATGCCATTTGGAATAAATTATGCAAGTGAAGTCTTCCAACGTGCCATGGAGCACATTTTTCGGGTTATCCTTGTGTCATAATAGTAGATGATTTATTGCTTGGAGGCAACTGTGAAACAGAGCATGACAGAAACCTAAAGAAAGTTCTAGACAGAGCACGTGAAGTAAACTTGAAGCTCAATCCTCTGAAGTGCAAATTCAGACTCCCAGAAGTTACATATGTAAGTCATTTATTTACCAGCACTGGGTTGAGACCAGACCTGATGAAGGAAGCAGCAATTCTCAAGATGTTAGCACCAGACAATGTTCAAGATCTACAGCGTTTCTTAGGCATGGTCATCTATTTAGGCAAGTTTATACCAGACTTCAGTGAGTTGACAGTACCTTTAAGAGAGGCATTATATTTAAAGGTCCTAAAATTGTTGTTACTGCTTTCTTACAACATGAGTACATCCAAATTTTGCATTGTGGTCACCCAGGTTCCACATTCACCAAGAGGCGAGTGAGAGAATTAGTATTTTGGCCTTCATTACCAAAAGACATTGATAAAGTACTTTCTTCTTGTTCATTATGCAATAGTACTAGACCACACCTGCAAAGAGAACCACTTCAGTTACATCCAGTTCCTGAACTACCATTGTCGACAGTAGCCACTGATATCTTTGAGTGGAACAATCAACACTACTTGGTGTTGGTTGACTCTTATTCGGATTGGTTTGAGATTGATCTACTACCTAATCTTAGGTTCATAGGTTCATAGGTAGGTACTGGGCTATCTGCCCGAAGGCATATATTAGCCCAGCCACGTTGTGTGGTATTCACCACCCCTTTGGTTAGTTCCCTAGGCCCTTGATCTAGCAGCTAGTACCCTTGGCCCCTATCTAGTAGAGCTGTTGGTATGATCCCTGGTGTGAACTTTCTGTTACCCATCCACTCGTCAAGGTTCCTCTTGAAAAGTGATAGTGAGGGGGCTCTGTCTTATGTAGATCGGGACGTTGTTCCATAGCAAAGGAAGTCTTTGCGAAGGGAATCTATCCCTCCAGCATGTTCTATTCATTGTTGTGCTGAGGTTTATATCCCTAAAGCATGTAGCTCGACTGGATTTGGTTTTGCTAAGATGAAGCATGTTCAACAGTTCTGGGTTGGACATGGCTCTGTATGTTAGACAGAGATCGCCTCTGAGAAGGCGGTATGCAACAGAGAAAAGCCTTAGTTTTTTCAATCATGCTGCATAGGGCAACTATTTGAGGCCAGTAATCCTCTTAATGAGGTACCTCTGTGGTCTCTCCAGCTGCTGGAGATGCCTAGCCAGGTACATACCAATTGGTGCATTGTACTCAATAATGGGTCTGATGAGGGAAGAGTAGAGGGGCACCACTACATCCTTAGATCTTGATGCGAACCCTTTCATGATCAGATGGGTCACACAGAAGGATTTTCTAACCACCTTGGCAACATGGTTATCAAAAGAAAGCTGACTATCTACTTGGGTCCCTAGATCCCTTATTACCACTTCAGATTTCAGGGGGTTACCTCCTATGTGGTAGTTCGCTGGTACTCTGTTTTTTCCAAAGGGAATTACTACGCATTTTTTAGCAATTAGCTTGAGACCATGGCTTTGACACCATGCATCAGTCTCATTAAGGCCCTTCTGGAGGATATCCATGTCGGCTGGAGACTCTGTTATAGCACCCAGTTTGCAATCGTCCGCAAACTTGGTCAGCCACAGCCCTTCAGTGTTTGCCTGTACTTCTGAGAAGTATATGCCAAACAGGAGGGGCCCCAGGACAGAGCCCTGAGGCACACCGCTCGTTACTGGTCTGGATTCGGACATAGATCCCACTACTCTTACTTTGTGGGATCTGTCTGAGAGCCAGTTTGCGATCCATCTTGTGACGTAAGGGTTTATGCCCAGGTTGGTGAGTTTATCAATAATACCTGAATGGGGAATGGTGTCAAATGCTTTAGCAAGGTCAAGGTAAGCCGTGTGTACCTCCTTTCCCTTATCTATAGCCTGAGTAACTGTCTCAAAGAAGTCCACCAGGTTCAGGAGGCATGATCTGCCCTTGACAAAGCCAAACTGTGTGGGTGAAGTGTTTGGAGGTTCCCAATCTCTTCATTTATGAGTTCCATAATGATTCACTCCATTGCCTTACAGATCAGACTGGTCAGGCTTATTGATCGGTAGTTCCCAGGGTCGGTTGTGGGCCCACCCTCGTGCAGCGGAACCACCGTTGCTGTGCGCCATTCTATGGGCACATATCCTGTCGAGAGGCTGAGACTGAACAGGGTATTCAGATGCAGGGTTAATTCATTTCGGAGCTCGCGTATGACACAGCCCAGGACACCATCTGGTCCCATGGAGGCAGTGTTTTTAGCTTTAGATAGAGCCTTATTAACCAACGTATCAGTAATAATTGGAGTTACACAATCCCCTGGAATAGTAATAGGCCCTCTAGGTGGTGGTGGTGGGGGGGATTTGCACTGAACCTGTCAGCCAAGATGTTGGCAATGTCAGTGGGGTCAGTGTATTTTGTTCCATTTTGTACTAGCTCAGAACAGACCTGAGTGTTGCCATTTAGGTTTTTGACGTAATCATAGAAGGCCTTATGGTTATCCTTGGCATCCTTGGCAACTTTCTTTTCGAAATTGGCTTTAGTTGACTTGATGAGGGCCCTCAATTTCTTACTAAAGCTGATCAAGGAAGATTTTTCTATTTGAGATTTGGCCTTTTTTTGTATAAGTCTCCTTTTATTGTACATCTACTACTGTTATTACTAGGCTAAAACATCATTTCTCAGTCCATGGTAGTCTGCATAAGGTTATTTCTGACAATGGTACTCAAATTACTAACCAGTTGTTTCAGAAATTTGCAAGAGAATGGGACTTCCTACACATTACTAGCAGTCCTGAGTATCCTCAGTCAAATGGCCTGGCTGATTGAGCTGTGCAGAGTGTGAAACAGCTACTTGAAAGGCCAAGATGTGTTTTCTTAAATCTGCTTAACTTTATGAACATACCTTGTGATGATGTTCTCAGATCTCCAGCTCAACGACTTCTTTCCTGGCAAACAAGAACTACTTTATCTATTACTACCAATCCATTAAAACCAAAAGCCAAGAACAATAAGACCATCAAGGCTCAATTATTTAAGAAACGTTCTATCCAGAAGTCAGCATATGACAAATCCAGCAAACTTCTTTCTCCATTAAGGGAAGGAGAAACAGTCAGACTTCAAACAAAGAAAGGTTTTGACTGCATAGGGCAAGTTATTGGCAAATGTCCTGAATCAAGATCCTACCTTATAGACTCAGAATGTATGCAGTACAGGTGAAACCATAAACATCTGTAACCTGTAGCAGAATCATCATCACAACATTATCATAGTGACTTAGACTCTAAATCTCAGAGACAGCCAAATACTGTTTCCATACCAGAGGGTATTCCTACCTCTGATTTCATTCCTGAAGATGTTCCAAGAAAATCAGAGTTCGAACAATTTTCAGAGACAGCGCCAATATTTAAGCCCAATTCCCAATTCTATGTCATGCGTTATGGATGAGTATATAAGCCCAGTGTGAAATATGTAGCAACATGGACTTAACTGTATATATATATGTATTATGTCTTGTTTAAATGCATGACTGATGATTGTGATATCTGCATGCCTAAGAAGATTTATAGCAGTGGATGTTTTTGTTTTTTTTCAAGAGGGAGGATGTAGATCCGGGAGCACGTGCTATGTGCTGTATGTTTAAGAAGCACATCAAAGACTGAGAGTGCATGTATAAATATCAAGCATGTGCCATTCCTAGTGCCATTTTGAGAATGCAGCCAAGGAGTAAGCATGTATGATTACAGCAGTTAGTTTGTATATAAGTTACTTAAGTTAAAGTCAGTAAACTTCTATCGAGATGTGTTTGTATAAAATAAAGCTGCTTAAACAGAACCCACGAAGACTCTTCTACTGTGTCCAAAGTAGGAGAGCGACATCCACTATACTCTACTGAGGTACTGTATCGAATGCCTTAGCCAGGTCAAGGTAGGCCGTATTCATCACTTTCCCCTCATCCATTGCCTTGGTGACCTTCTCAAAGAAGCCCACCAGGTTTAGTAGGCATGACTTCCCCTTGACAAAGCCAAACTGGGTTAGATCCTGGGTCTAAAGGTTACCCATGTCTTTAATGATTTTTTTCACAATAATTCATTCCATGGCTTTGCATATTAAACTAGTCAGATTAATGGGTCTGGGGTCAGTTGATGGTCCATCCATGTGAAGTGGGATAACCATTGCAGTCTTCCATTCATTTGGTAGAAAGCTTGTTTTGAGGCTATAGTTGAAAAAGTTAGTCAAGTGGTACTGATAGGTCATGTTTTAAACAATTTCGGAAGTATCCTGGAATACTGTCGGGGACCAGTAAGGCTGTGTTTTTGGCCTTAGAGAGTGCTGGCAGGACCTGATCCCTGCTGATAGTTGGGAGGGTTATGAGTGGGTATTATATGGGAGTAGGCAGGAGGAGGAAGGGGGTGAAAGTTTGAGGTGAACTTGCCAGCCAGCCGATTCACTATGCTGCCGCACTCACTGAAGGTGACACCATTTACCACCAGTTCAGCACACTGTTGTGTTCTGCCTTTGATGTTTTAGATGTAGCTGTAGAAGGCATTTTAATTGTCTCTAGCCTGTGAGGCTATGTTGACCTCATAACTCGTCTTGTTGGACTTAATTAGTACTCTTAGTTTCTTGTTAGGTTTAATTAGAGAGCTCCTATCATTATGAGAGTTGTTCTTTATGATTTTAGCCATTACTTTTTTTCTTTTATTCTATGTCCTATTAAGGTTAGGATTCCACCAGTGTGGTTTGTTTTTAAAGTTTCTTTTGGTCTTACTTCTAGTAGGCACGGCAGCCTCTATGCAGCCATTTATGTGGTTGTACTGGGTCTCTGTGAACAACAATCCCGCATAGGTTGCTGTGAACTCAAGGATAAGAGAGGCATTTAATTCTGACAAACTATCACTTAATAGAATGCAGTTTGTTTTGGAATAGTGCCTAACTGTTACAGTGTTTGTAGACATTGCCAGACTGATTTGTGTATGTACATCTCTTGCATAACGCTTTTGTTTCTTTAACGATTAAATGCTTGGGTGTGAGCAAGAGGCATTTGCTACATTGTCTCAGGATGCCCATATCTGCCAAGATGGCTATGGAGACATATGGAAATTGCATATCCATGTTGGCTGGAGCTGTATCCAGGTGGACTACTATAAGGTGAAGATTCTGGGGTGGTCTCTGGGGTTTATCACTAGACTAGATTAAATAGTGTAAAGATATAATAGTAGTGCTGTCCAACAAGCAAGCTACCTGCTCTAAGCGGGTCTATATTATAACATCGAAATCTACAAAGATCAAAAGTTATAATATCAAACCCTAAACACCGAAAACCAGAAACATCGAACAGTAAGAATAGCGATTTTTTTTCCAAGGGAAAAAAATCGCTATTCCAAGAAACATACACACAACACAAACACACACAAAATACAGCAATCCACACACATACACTTAAAATCCTACACCTAAACCTAAACTAAACTTTACATACACTACTAGCTATCCACTTACCTTAACCCGACCCTAACCCTAAGGTCCGTCACTATCGCACACTCACCTCACCTGCGTCCTAACCCTAACTCACCTAACCCACTCCCTAGCCCTAACC